>NC_054550.1:2371356-2671356 GCF_017654505.1 Polyodon spathula | reverse complement strand
ATGGAATGCATTCATTTGGAAAGCCAGAGGCTGTTTTTTCCCCACAGATAATTGCAAACCAAATTACATTTCATCTGATGCAGTTTCATTTGCGTACTGGGGTGTTTTCCCTAGTGCAGGTAGCTTCCATGTGTTCTACTCGCTCTCTAGGCAATACTGTATAAAGTGTTGCCAAACTCTATCTTTAATATGTCTGACAGGGAATAATACCCACTTGCTGTAGCATTGGCTGAAGTTTTGCTTGTTTCAAAGCGTTGATATGAAATCAGATGAATAATAACAAAATCAAGAGTATATACGTAAATCTACAAAACATCCTTGGCTCTTAAATCTCACCGGTGTGAGAGGGGGAAGTGTTGGTAGCTAGGGTTGATGACCTATGTCCTTGCAAAAGTTCTACAAACTCCTAGTCTTTGTCTTGTTCACAGTTCATTAATTAATTGCAAGTTACAAACATTGTTTTAAATTTTTATAAAAGCAATAGGGTGTCATGATCATTGGACATGGTCTAGTTAACATTCTCTAATAGCACTCCAGTATAGTACAGTAGGCTTTGAAGCATGCTTGACTTTTTCATGTCTCTTGAACAACGCACAGCAAAAACACTTGTTGTAATTGGGCTGCATGACAATTATTAAGAAAAGCCACATAGCTATCCTCAAATTGCATAGTGCTTTACTATGCTAATCCAAAAACAGTAATTTGCTCTGTGATTACAAGAAACAAAATTGTTTATAGGCTGAGCTGGTAGTTTTATTGTTTTGAATTAATGGCTGTGTAACAATAAATAAAATATATGATCCATCCCCATGATCATTTTGAGCAAAAGCTTTCCAATTGTGGTGCAATTGGCTAATGACCTTCTAATACAGATTATTCTAATATGGGAATATGGTAGTCTGTCTGTCACACTTACATGTTTAACAAACAGTATCTAGAGAACGTCTAAGCCAATAGCGATTAGATTTACTATTGAGCATATCAGAGTTATGGAGCATATTACAATCCTTATAATAATTTTATTAAAAAAATAAAAAAATGTGTGTGTGTGTGTGTGTATGTATGTATATATATATATATATATATATATATATATATATATATAATCATTTGCAAATGATCATGCTGTACTGTGCATTCATTTGTATATACGGATCACAAGATGCAGAGATACTGATGAGATAGACGAGACGGCACCCATGGAAATAACTAATTTTTAGTAATTTAATTTGGTATGAATAAACATCAGCTAATCGGGTCAGAAGAAGTGCAGGTCTAATTTGATAAAACTACACTGGCTTCTGAAGCCAAAGAGAAGCCAAATAACGGTTCATTTTAATATTAGCACTGGATCTTGAAGGAGGATCTAAAAATAAATCCAAACAATGTCAATGCAAAACCTTTAGCACATGTGTAACATGCTGGATGGACCCAAAGCTTATTGACTTCTGAAGGAAATTAGGACTTTACAGCTATCTAGTCTCACTGGACCATATTTTCCACTGTGCTAGCTTCAGGGTGGCCTAATTTTCGGCCGAAAGGTGTGCAGGGAAGCAGTCTCCAGTGCCAAAAGGGTAGTACCAGAGTGCCCCGCACCGTTGCCAGCATTGCCTCTGACAAGGTGGGAGTGCTCTGCACCACTGCCAGCATTTGATCTATACAGGACAGCATCAACGTCTAATATATTAGTAAAGGAAATTAAGACATGATGTTATCATGTATTCAAGAATAAGGAGATGGATTTTCTGTTGCTTACCAGAGGGAATGATCATAACTGTGACTCAAAAAAGGATGGTCTGTGGTTGCATTAGAGGGTAACACAGCTAATGCACTGTAGTAACACAGCAAATACACTTTTGGCTGTGTAGCTATAATACAACAACAAGGTTAGTTACAGAATGAAAAATGTTTTACAAAAGGAAAAATCAGTTTACTGTAATTACACTGTATTTACACGTGTGGTTGTGTATTTTACAATGTAATTACTATGTGACCACATGTCAAATCAGTGTAATTGAATATTGGGTAAAACTTAATGTCAAATATTATTAAATATATGTGCAGTGCTGAGAGATTTAAAAACAACCTCTTTAGTTGCACGTTAATATACTTGCTGGTGTGTGTTTGTTTGTTCGTGTGTGCAAAGACAAAGCCTGAATCCCTGAACATACCAAATTTGAATGACTTGGGAATCAAGCTGCTGAAGTAAAACATGACTCATTATAATGTAATGGATTTTGGGTGAATTTCTCTGACCAGATGCTACATTTCTTTCTGCAGCCACAAGGGCTGACGTTGTAGGAAGTTGCTGAATTAAACCAATTAGCCCATGTTCTGGTGAAAAAGAAAAAAAGTTAATGGAATAAAATTAACAAATGTGGAGCAAGAATTTATTTTAAATGGATTACCACATCACCATATACTGTAAGTACTCATCTTGCACAATTAGGTCATATTTTTACAAAAAATCAATGATGTCGGTTTTAAACTGCAGCCACAAATGATCAGTATTGCAGGCACAGGATCATTTCATTTCATTTTAGTTTAGGATGCTGAACAACAAGGTTTAGTTTTGTATTTTGTATTGTGCCCTGAAAGCAATTAACCAGCAGACTAACCCAGGACCTGGCTATTGTGGACCTGTCCAGGAAAGTGAAATAGTTTACCATAAATAGTGATTGAGCTTTCATTAAAAACCTCACACCTGGGGATTTATTGACGAGTGTGTGTTTGTATGTATGTGCAATTAAGGTCGATTCATTAGACGATTCTAGTATGGCACCTTATTCTGTGTGTGTGTGTGTGTGTGTGTGTGTGTGTGTGTGTTTCTTAGAGAACATTAACTCATAAACCAGTCAAACCTGTGCGGTCAACAATGATTTGAATTGCCCCAGGTCTGAGTAATTGCGATCAGCCTCATCACAAAATGAAACACAGTATTTTCAGGGCCAACAAACCCACACGCTGCACAGATCACTGTGGGTCATTCTGCAGGGGTTTTATTACATTTGTCTTGCAGTTCAGTAGAGTCGTATTCAGAGGGACTTCCATGCCTATTCATTCGTAACATCACACAAATGAAATACTGGATAATAGCTCATATAACAAGCCTCATTAAAAGGCTTTTGTTGGAAGGCTATCTTTTGACATAAGTCTACTAAACTCTGACTTGCATTCACCATTGCAGTCAAACAATATGGTTCACAAACAATATGGTTTTATAATGAGTACTGTGTGCATGGGGAAGCAATGTATTTGAAAGGAGACCGTTTCTAGGGAATGCACAATAAAGACTACAGTTATATATATATATATATATATATATACACACATACACACACACACAGAGTTGTAGTCAAAAGTTTACATACCCCAATGGAAATGTACCATTTCTAGAAATTTCCCGAAAACAAAGAGTTTTAGGAAAAATGTTTTGTAGCAAAGGTTTAGCTTTTATGTATGAGCAAAAAAAGTTACAAGAAATGCTAATTCAAGTTCAAAAGTATTCATACCCTGACCAGGAAAATGAAATTAATAGCTAGTTGAATTAGTAACAACTATATAATAACTAACAATACATATTGCAGAATTAAATTTCTAGAACAATATGAGAGCATTAAAAACAAAGTAATTCTGTAAAGTATTTAATACTACATGACTGTAATTTGTGTCATAAAATAAAACAATAAAACCCCTCCATATTGTATAATAGTATGCATACCCTGCAAGCACAGTTAACTGTGTTTTTAATCATCATAAATGCCACACAGCACAATGTCATTACCTAAATACATTGCTGTAAATGTCATTAGTGCCTGTATAGATGATCAATTGTCATTTTACAGAACCAAACATTACTCATTGCAAAAAAGATTGAAATGCCAATAAAAGCCGATGGCATTAAAATTGTGCTCATGTTAAGAAAGGTCATGGCATCAGCTGTCATTGCATCCTGGTTTCGTTGTTCTCTGGGGGGAATTGCTGCTATCAAAGAAAAGATGCATTCAAGTGGCAAGTTTTTTTTTATTTATTTTTTTAAAGTTGTTAATTTCTGTGTTATGAAATGTAAAAGATGTGCATAATAGATAGCAGAGGCTGTGCAGTAAATGTAATTTGCAGTTCAATGCCTTTGAGGGCTCCCAGATAATTGCTTGTATAATTGCCACTCAAAAAGAGTGTAGCGAATCATTAAGCTATAGTATGGACAAATTATACCCATTATTATTTTCTGTATTCCTTTCCCTCCCTCTTGCTACACATCTAATACAAAGAAAGTTGTTTACAGCCATGTACTTTAACCTACTGGAGCAAACCGGCTGCAATATTAAACTAATGAGGTAGTTTACTGCTGTAAAGAGGTAGTACAATGCTCTATTCTGTTCAGTGCAGATCATCAGAGCAGAGAATGATGCAAATATGTATTTATAAAAAGGGAATGTTAAATAGTAGGAAGCTTTGTGGAGTAATGATGGAATTGTTATCACTGAAAAAAAAATGGTTAGGTTTTTAGTAATGACCACTTAAGATGTGCAACTGTAATCCTTGACCCATCTGAAACTTTGTGAATCAGTAAATGGAAAACCTCTTTGTAGAATCATAGTTTCCGGGGGGGGGGGGGGGGGGGGGGGGGTAATTATAGATGCACACTACTACCGAGCATTTTGAAAACCACCTCATTTCACAATTTCAGTCTTTTCAGGAGCAGCCCTGAGGTTGAAAAAGGACATTGATTATCAAGCATGGTAAATAATGACCCAGAGCAATAGAGAGTCACAGAGAGCACACAGGCAAGAATAGAAATATTAAGCACATGTAGATGGTAAGTGCTCCAAAGAAAGTCATTGATCATTTTCTGGGCTGTTTGCTGCACAAAAACCTTTTATCTGCACCTACAAGTGTTATTTGTGATGCGGTTAATTTCCCACAGGAAAATTAAAGCCTTGAATTGTATAATGCTTTTGTGTTTACAACACCAGTGATACACTGCTATGGTACTGAACAAATTACAAAAGTATCTCTACTCTACAGCTATGGACAAAAGTTTTGCATCACCCTACAGAGTTAATTAATTTTGCTTCATAAAGTCGATTGAAACCTGCTGAAAAATTTCCATTAGCAAATTGAAGGCTTCCACTTTGTAGTTTCCTGTATGCTTAAGAAAAAAAAATTATAACTGAAATTAAAACTTAATTAAATTAAATATCTAAATTATGCTAATCCAGTGTGATGTCTATTCTGTATTCCTTTTCAATTCCTTTCATCACACAATCAGCAGCAGTCACCACAGTCTCCAAGCTTGCATACTGGGTATATAAGTTTATATTGTGTTTCTCAATATGAAGTGAACTAGAAAGTCTGGCTGGTACCTGTCTTGAAATACTTGGAGTTTCAGGGTGTACATTTTGAGGTTATTTTCGGTGTTAAATTAATTGCATGAAATGGCACGAGCTCTTACAATTCAAGCACACTTAGCTTTTAAATAGTAAAGAAAATTGATACCCAAACAGAAAAACAGATCCTGGAAATGCAAGTGGTTTACGGTTCAAAATAACAACCGGTCCATATGCACTGCTTTACTGTGTTCTAAAGGCTTTCCCTGTTTCACTTTCATATGTTTTACTCCACTGAAATGTATTCATAATTAAATATTCTGGGACAGACTCCAAATATTTGAATTAATGCAATGTAACTTTCTGGCAACCCGACCAGGCAAATTAGCTTCCCGCTAACAGTATTGGTCCCAGATTGTGCTGGAGAGCTCTAAAGTAATGTCGTCATCCTTCAGGCTCTACAGCAAAACAATACCCTGCCTTTCTTGATCTTTTTCTATTTCTACACATAGTGCAGGAGCTATTGGCAATTACTCCCTTATTACAACGTAACCCCCTTTTTAGCACATTGTAAATTCCCCAGGACCTCCCAACCTGATCATAACCTTTTTAAAATAGCAACACCCCCAGATGTAGCCCTAATGTTAGTGACTGCCATCGGACTAAACAGGTAGGGTTTACTGCATGACTCCAGTACAGTAGGATAGTTCAGGGCAGTTCAGTTCGAGGTTGAGAAGGTAACACCTGCATTCAGTCTCCAATGTGTATGCTGTGTCTCTAGGTGCAGAGATACTGTATTGTTTCTATTAGATGTATGTGTTGACCACTTCAATTGCCCTGGTAGTATTCAGCTCCAACATGGGCCAACCCCAGAATACTGTACACATGTGGTGCTGTGCCATTATTGATCAGCTATGAGATACTGCACAAGCTTTACACAACTAGCAGGACTAATAATGCATTATATTTGACTGAATATGAACACCATAGCTGGTCACATTAACAGGGGGATGTGCACGCCTGTCTAGAAGGCACCATGATATATTCCTTTATGTGCGAGATGTGCTCAATTCAGTAACATTAATATAAGAAGGTCTCGTTCTTAAAAGGGGTATAACAGCACACGGTACACCACAGGATTGAGACTAGTAATAAAAAAAGTGATCTAATGAATCCGTTATAATAGGGAACAGCTTGTTCCATATTTGAGATGCATTATTGCCGCTGTTATTGCTTCCTTTTCATAATACTCGGTTCCCAAATGAACAGCAATAAAAATGATATACCATATTCCAAATACCATATTAGGGTCTTGACAGAAGATTTAGACATCCGTGTCATTAAGCCTTAAATTGTTAGTTCACATACCTCATGGTCCCCAACTGGGTTTGTGGAGTGTAAACTTGTTATAATGAAGGCAGATGCCCAGCCTTATTGTTTTGTGTGAACCTTGTATCTTGGCCCTTGTGCTGTGTTTACTTTGTTCCTGTGTTTTGTGTTTGTTAATTCAAACGCACTTTGAGTGTAACGCTGCAGCTTTCTGTCTCTTTCTCACCGGTAACATCTTGGGCTGTGATGCTGTCCTGTCACACTGACATTTGAGATGTTTTTGACTATATTTTGCAAATATGCTCAGGATTTTAATACAGTAGGTATGGAAGTAAAAGCCTGCATCGCAAGGCTGTCTTTCTTGATGTAATAAGTATTCTGAGGACAATGACATGGGTTAATGTAGCGTGACCCACTTAGAAAAAGCAATTGTACAGTTTTTAAAAGTATAAAAGCTGAATTGGCTGCATGTCCACATGCATCAAAACAAGTTTTACAAAGAGAACATGAACAATTGAGACTAAAGCTGAGAGAGAAGCCACAGGCTCTGAGTTGATGTACACTGAAGGTTTATTTTCTTTCTTTAATAGGGGGAGAATGAACGACAGCAAAATCTGAAGTGAGTGAGCTGAATGTAGAATATTTCATGTGATGCTTATTGTTTTAGGTTCAGTTGCAATTTCGAAAAAGTTATTTTGTAATGAGCAGAATCCCACGCCCCAATAGAATGACCAGGTTCCTTTTCCCATGCTGCTGCTGTATCTTACTGGCTGTCAGGCTTTAAAAATAAATAATGAGAATAACCAGACAGACAGTCGCAGGCTTGTTTCAAATATGTCCTTTTGACATTTCTTTTCAGTTTTTTTGCTTGTTGGTGGGAAAGCATCCATTAGGCACTGTTACTCTCTAATTAAGTCAATTATGCTGTTAGGGCTGATCTGATTAGGCGTAATCACTGCTGGTTTGTTCTGGAGCGGGAGTGGTAAATGAGATTTCATCAGGGCTGTTTTGACTCTTGAATAACCTGAAAACGACAGCTTCACTGTAATCCTTTATCAGTGGCAATGTCTAGGCACAGCATGGTCTCTTAATGGAGCTGGCTATGACATGCTAAGGGCTGGAATGCATACTCACACACCTTTCCATACAGGACAGGGCTAGGCTATGTCCAGTTGCCAAATGCTCCATATAATAGTATATCAGGTGCCAGGCAGCCAAGAATATTAAAAAAACAAACAAACAAACAAATGCCTACATTCTATTCATGCCAGTCAGCCCAGGGACCCTTGAGCATTTCACTGAGGTTTATTGTATGTTTAATACCTGACTCTGAGCCAGATCTCAGTAATATCATCACAAGTCGGCTATGCAGAGATCAAAAAACACACTGACACTAAGGGCTTAGCTGCATTACAAACTAACTCAGCCTTGTAATATATTCCACTTGTATGGAGTAGTGTTGTGAGGGGAATAATATGGCATGCCTGTTAATTTTAAAAGCCTACAGGATGATTATTAAAGTGTAAGGCTTTAATAAATCATACAGTATGCCCCATTTATTCTGAAAGGGAAACACGTTTGTATTTACCAAATTAGACACACATACTCCTCAAATAATAAGTATAATGACTCTTGCACACCAAATGTGCTTTGTGCTAGCGCTGCAAAGTGAGGACATTCTCAATATCTCTGAGGAAAAACAAAGGGATTTGTAAAGAGGGACCAGGGACAGGACAGTAATTTACAAGAGACACTTCCATTTCCATTCACAGAATCTTAAGACTCCTTTCTCAATCCACTTCAACTCCTGGGTTCACTTCTGGAAAGTGTTAATAGAGCTCATTTCACTCATGCAAAGCCAAATAAATCAAGGTTATTTTCCTGCTTTGGTCACCAGCGCCTGAGTGGATGCTGATAATGCGAAGGCATGGTGACACATCAACAGCAGTGCTAACTTTGCCTTTTAGGAGGTGCTGCCACTCATGTTTCAGCAGTAATAATGAATTAAAAGTGGAAATTGTACAGTAGTAGGGGGGTATGAAAGTTTACTTCAACTGAATGGCAAGAACAACATCCAAACTTTACTGTTTCAGCATTGCAAAAACATAACCCTGCTAGAAGTGCAATTATTTCTGCTGCACAGCTTCAGATTCCACATCTTGACCAGGGACACAATATTAAAAAAAAAAAAGAACAGATTAATATATATGTTAACACTCATACCATTTACACTGGTATTTACCTCATAGACCTGCTGTGTAATAGGTTTGGGTTTGATAATCTCTTCTCTCTTCAGTGGCATGCAACTGTGCAATTGTGCAATAAGATCCATGATTCTCAAACTTCAGAAGTGTGTACACTGAAAAGGGAAGTTTGTTTCATACACAAGGTTAGACAGCTAGCCTGTGCCAAGGAGACATATAGTGCAGTGGGCTAATTCACTAGGATGCTATGCTGTTCTCCTTGGGGGAGTGGGTTCAAATCCAGCTGATTCCTTTGCTCCGTGAAGATGGCTCCTGAGGTAAGTAATGATGTTGGTCCTCCCTCCAGAGGGAAGAGGAGTGGAAGGTGGGAATGTTGCTTCCTGAGAGAAGAGGAAGTTGGCAAGCCATACTTTTTTTGACCTGTGAATGCACAAATCTCTTTTAAAAGAATATTATTCTGTTATTCAATAATAGAATGAAAACTGAATAACCAACCAACACTTACCTCAGGAACTTGCTTTCAGGGGCTGGATTTGAACTGTCATCTTTAAGGAGCAAAGGCCATGGGATTATCCCACTGCACCACCAGCTCCCACAGGACAGCTATGTTTCACACTGACAATATGATAAATTACACACCTCTTTGAAAATAAAGAAAGGAATCAATTGGATTAGAACCCAGTATTCCAAGGAGAACAGCACAGCGTGCCAGTGAATTAGCCCACTGTGCCATCCCACTTGCACAGAAAAACAAAAAAATGTAAGAATTACTTCCAAAACTGTATCTGGTTTGGTTTGCATCAGCGCCACCCTGTCTGCAAGTTAAATTCAATAAACGGTTACAGAACTTTAGTAAAGCAAATCCTCCCTGTTTTTAAAATACACAACAACTTGTACCAATTGTGCTAATGAGTCATTATTTAAATTTCATTAGCTTGGTTCTAAATGAGCAAGCACTGGTTGTCAGTGACTACAGTCCAAAAATAACAGTTTGGAGAGGAGTTTAAAAGGGAAAGGAGGATAGAGCTAGTCTCCACATAATTTTCTTTCTTTATCATCCCACTGCTTTGGTGTGTAGGTGTGTGTATTCATATATATATATATATATATATATATATATATATATATATATATATATATATATATACACACATACGCACACACACAGAGCGCTCAGTTTATAAGAATCATATCCGTCCCAGATTATTTGATTCTTATAAGCAGTTGATTCTTAATAGCGAACCGATAAGATTACAATTAGCAAAATCATGCCTCTGAGCATCAGCAGTTTAAAAACAGTATATAAATGTCAATATGTAGCAGTTCATCATAGGACTGTTCCAATGAATATACGTGCAAATTATAATGAACGGATGTCATAGGAAAACTAGGGGAATTTACTAAATTGAAATTAACAGTGGGTTACATGAACAATAAGGCATGCGTTTCCAGCTTTACTATAAATCCTCAATTTTGGAGGATTGTTTACAAACCCAATTACTACAAACCCTGAAAGAGAACTTGCATGGACACTGAAATAATCAAAGCCAGACATTCAAGTTTTCTGTTTTTATTATTATTATTATTATTATTATTATTATTATTATTATTATGGAGGATCTTTGGTGTTCCCACAGCACTTAGTAGCACTTTGCCCATTTTTCTTCTAATAGTTTTTTTTTTTTTTTTTTTTTTTAATCTGACTGCTTTACAAACTAAAAGAAACGATCCAGATAAAACCTCATACTAATATCACTCTTTGACAGAACAGAGGAAAAAAAAAACCCTTTCAAGCCAAAATATGTTTAAGAGTAGACCAAAACCTTTACTAGATCATGTGATACATATACATTCAACTGCAAGGAAGGCTTTGCCAACAATCGCTTTAAACACAAACTGTACTGTATTAATGGTTCTAATCCAGTGCTTCTCAAACTCAGTCCTGGGGACTCCCTGTGGCTGCTAGTTTTCATTCCAACCGAGCTCTCAATTACTTAACTAGACCCTTAATTAAACTGATAATTTGCTTAATTAGACCTTATTACTTTTTTCAGTTCTTGAACAGTTGCATATTGCAAGTTATTTGATAAGTAACTTGAATTGCAACTGTTTAAGATCTGAAAATAAGTAAAAATGCCTAATTAAGCAAATTATTAGTCCAATTAAGGGTCTAGTTAAGATATTGACAGCTCAGTTGGAATGAAAACCAGCAGCCACAGGGGGTCCCCAAGACAGAGTTTGAGAAGCCCTGTTCTAATTGTTTGCTAGATGTATTCCTCCAGCAAGACATTCGTACTATAAACAACTCAAGGCACAACATAACAGTGGCCATTGGCAGACTCAATACTCAAATTCTTCAGCAGGAAACAGAAGATTCTAGGTTTTAGAAAATAATCAGCAGGTCAGATCATGTTATCTATGTTTTGTTCTAGAGCAGCAGTGGCAAAAGTTTGCCCTTCCACTCCAGGTCTTTGTAACAGTCCTGTTCTAAATGGTTAAATTGAACCAGAACCTGAAGTAGCTGATTACATAATTTAACCTGTTAAACCTGGAATGGAATGGGCCTCCAGAACGGGGATTGGACAGCCCTACTCTAGAGGCTGTCATTCTGTAACAATAATTATAATTCGTATAATTGAAAAAATATATATAATTAAAACTTGCTGTCCTGGTTGATTGTGCTGCTCAGACCAAAACACAGCAACATAACACATCAATATCCAGAGTGCTTTTTAAAAGTCACAAGAAAGCTTAACAATTCACATGCTCTTCAAAATACTGTACCATCTGCCACAAGTAAGAATTCTTTCAATTCCTGGTCTTTCTTTTGGGAAATGCTGCAGAAACTACAGTTCGAAGCTGTAGCCAGATACATTCCAATTACAGTGCAGCTCCATTCTGATTTTACACAGACATTTTTTTCTTAAATAAATAGAATACATTTTTTTCTTCTTCTTTATAACGCTTTCTATCAAACAAATCTGTACCATTCATACTTGATAAGCAGTCCTTTCTGAAATGGCACCAAGGAAGTGCTTTCACTTGTAAGCAATCTAGCTTCTAATCACTGTATCACATTTTTCTGGAAATTAGTGAAAGGCATGCTTCAAGTATATGGCCACTGATGGCAGCACGAGGTAGGCAACCCTAATTTCAGCACAGACTTAGGGCCTGCTAAAGAGCTATGGTTAAGGCTGTATTTTTTTCACGGTAACAAATGGCTGGATTCATTGCATTTCACAGCCATAAAAAATAGGTATTTCAAGATATTTTATGATTAAACATAATATTTATTAAAAGCAGGGGGAAAAAAAAAGTTGTCACATAAAAAATGGATACAAATGTTCCTACATATTAAAATGGTTTACAGAAAAACTGTAAATATTAAATTGTAGAATTTTTATTTTTTTATGTCTACCTTAAAGACATTCTATTTTCATCATCAGTGAATGATGAAAATAAATAAATATCAAAATAACAACAGACACATGGAATGTCCCCTTCTTGTGCTGGACAGAGCGGTGTTTAGCAGAAATATGTCTGATCTTTGATGCAGCTGGTGTCTTTTTTGTTGAAGATATTTTTAAGAAATCGTGCAGCTCTGTGCCGTGTGTGTTCAATCATTTACCCGAAACAAACTAAACCGGCTGCCAAGTTCCTAAAATGCAGTGTAACAGGTAGTGTGTCAGCAAGGCAAACGTTTGCTATATTTACTTTGATAAAAATATCTATATTTACACTATTCTTTCCGAAATGGGTTTTTTCATGGGTAACTATATATCACACAGCAATGCGTAAATGTCAGGAAATCATGAAAAAGAATACAGCCTTAGCTATGGTGCAACAGATCTAAAGGGTCGCGCTCCTCCAGTTTGAGGAACAAACTAGGTTTGTGATAACAAGCTATCATGAACAAATAAATACATTAAAAAAAAAATCAACACATATTAACCCTATGTTTTACGACAAAATCAAAGCATATAAGCTTCCCCTCAGAAATCTGCTTAGACCACCAATGACAAGGTCTTCATGAGCAGCTCTGTAAAGGTGTAGTTGTGGGCTGATTGCTTGTTTCAAGTTATATCATAAGAGGTCGCCTAGTTAATCTCAGCGCCTTCAACCTAGCCTCCCCTGCATCTCTGGAGCTGTTTTTCATTGTGTTACCCTAGTGGTAATGTGCACATTCAACCCAGGTTCAAATCAAGTTTCTCCAAACTAGTGGTTGGTGCTTGCAATACCAAGTTTGAATCTGCAGTCAGCTGGGAATAGGAAGAAAGACTGCCAGTGATGACCTCTGATTGGCTGATTTCCAAATTTGTTGAGTGCAAATGCTCAGCTAGGAGAATGGCACTTTTATTTTAAACATTTTAGTGGCCAGGCAGGTGGCGGGTGGATTGGAGTGGGCATCAATTAAGCTCATGCCTGGGGCAAGAAAAACAAAATAAAAATATCATACAATAAAACTGGGCTATTCTCAAGGCTCCAAGAAAGAAAACCAGGCAACTATTACACAACCAGTGTTCTGTATTTTCTAATGCAACCCAGCACTAGCCAGCTATGCTGTAAAGTGTATTTCCATATCACTGTGGGAGCAGCAATCCTCCACTGAACAGTCACGGTGATTAACAGCACAAAGTTACTTTTAAGGAAAGTGGCTTCTTCTCTCTCGTTTGTTCTTTTACTCAAACCCTGGATCCACAACAGAGCAAGGAAGTGAAAGGAACTCTGGGAGCTGTAGTCTTTCTGAATTTCATTCCTCTGGAGCTGTACTCGGATGACTACAAATCCCATGGTTCTTTCCACAGCCTGATCCTAGAGTACAACAGGGTGAATAAAACTGCCAAGAAGCAGTCTGCTTATGAACAGTTTTTTTTTTTTCTTAATTACAAACAGATTTACATGTTATACAACTAAGCTCATGCTCAAATTAGAGCAGATTTTCACATTGGAAAACATAATTGACAGATCACAGACAGCTGATGGGCTGGCAACTTTTACATTAAATCAAAAAAAATAATGCTTTTCTCATCAAGTAGCACCGACTACTGTACACATGAAACCCTATTTAACGATCCAGGTATTTAAACAGCACCTTAGTAACCATCATACATAGACGGCACTTGCGTGTAGCAACCTTTTTCAAAACAAAGCTAGCATTCAAGTACGGGTAAGGAATGATCATAGTACTCATTTGTTATTGTTACTACATAAGAAGCTAGTGCAAATGTAAGCAAAAATATACAACAGGAACCGAGTAAATACCTAGGTGCTTAAAAAGTTGGCATGGTTGCTTAAGGGTTGGAATCCCAGTGAAAAGAAGAGTTAAAGACTGCAACACCAGATTCAAAAACAGACACATTCCTTTGTACTGTATCTCTGCTCGGGTTGTTCCATATATCTGCCAGTCAGTTAGCTGGCATCAGTCTATATCCCTGTGTTCTCACATAAAGCCCCAGCATGTTTCTGAACCCTTATCGACTGTAGGGATCCTCTGTGTAACTGCTGCTGTTGTTATTGTTTGCAGCAGAAGTAGTGTGGAGGCCTTCGTTTTCTGGATAGCTGTTCTCAAACACATCGTCTGTGTCCATGAGGACGCCGGGTTCGTTCCTGGAAGTGCTTGCTCCTTCGGATGAGAAGAGGTTAGCAAACTGTGGGGAGGGGGGCCTCTCTTCGGGAGCTGGCAGAGCGTTCCTGGAGCCGTCCGGTTCGTTAGTCAATTGCAAAGTGTGGGCAAGGATGCGGCAGCGGCTCCTGCCAGGATCTGTGACGGTGATGGTGCTGTGCGGAGAGGGGGAGGAGGTGGAGGGGCCGGATGGGGAAGGGTCTCTGGCCTCTCGGGCTCCCCTGGCCCCTGCAGAGTCGGCCCCGGTCTGGGAGCCACGATGGATCCTGTGGCTCACAATGATGTTGTTGCCAAACCCTCCCATGGACGCCATGGTTGTGCTCTGCTCTCGCTGCACAACAGCCGTCATCCCCCCCTCCGCGATGAGCCGGCGGATCCGGGAAAGGGCGTCCCCCCCGGCGCTGTACTCCGAGCCCTCACCTGCAGGACAAGGGGAGGAGATCGGGAGAGGTTACAAGCTGCTTTATCTCTTGTTAAAAAGCCACTGTAGTATAATAATGAATTGCGGTTAATACTGAATGTTAAAAAAAAGGAGAAACGGTGCATAGCTTTACTACATTGCTATCAGAGCTTTGGCAATACAACTGGATTTAGTTTTGTAATTGCAGTATTCTGGGTTTTGTTTGTAACTATGTACAATTAAACACAAATGAAAACAATAGCTTTTTGTGGTTTTGCTTATAAAAAAAAAAAAAAACAGTTACCCTGAAAAAATATTACAAGCTCTTCCAACACTGTGATATTGTAAGGATTCATGACATCAATTTAAAACAGGACACTGGTTTGTTACTTAGCATGAAGTATGTAGTTTAAATTTACTGAAGGAATTAACACATTTAAATGATTTTGTTTGTGACCATTCCTACAGGCAGTATAGTAAGAAGAGTTCACCAGTCAGGCAAAACAGATTTTCTTTTGTTTTAAATGTCTAAACTTTTGAAGCTACCCTCATTCAATCACTGATCCTTCTTCAATTCACAGACATGCTCTGCTGAGTTTAGACCCTGAAGGAATCGATTCACCTGCTTCATCAAGACCCTTCACTAGAACATGGGAGAGATCTTACACTCCAAAACAGGGAGATGTTAGGGGAAAAAAAAAAAAAATGTTATGGTTCTTTGATAACATTTTTTAAAAAGTGCTAGTGGAAAGCAGTAAATTGATGGATTCCAGCTATTCTGAAATGACACAAACTAGAAAAGAACTTTGGCATGGTGTAACCATTGAGGCAGGAGGGATGAGGTGTAGAAAGTACATCTACAACACTACTCTACACTTCAGGAAAGCAGTAGTTTCACATTGAGAGAATATTTCAGACTATCAATCCACATTCGTCCTTTACTTTTCTCCCTTGCTAGACCTTGTTAGTGGTTTTTTTTTTTTTAAATGAAAAAAAAAAGACTAAATCTGTCTTAACAATTTAAACTTTTATAACTGAGAAGAAAATAATTCTAAAATAGAACTGAAACCATATGACAATATACAGTGAGTTCCACCTAAATCCAAAATTGATTTGGGAAATAAGAAAAAGGTAACAAAAGCCCTGAAACAATACCAGCCCTTTACAGTGTAATTTATTTCTATAGTCTACATTTATATGGCTATTAGTTCTCTCAAGATTAAATATTGATATGGCTAAAACATTATACTTCAGAAAATCAATCAAACCACATTTTCTCTGTTTCAGTATTGCTATGTAACACACTTATACTGTAGAAAACTACTACCGGTACAGACAAATGATTGAAAATCCGCAACTGATGATAGAAGAGCATCATAATATAGAATACACAAATCAAGGAATGGATATTGCAGGACAATTGTGTTCCCTCCTTTTGGAGTCATTAACTGAACTAACAGTTTGCCTGTGTTGGAAAACAGTAAAATAATCTTCAACCACATACAGGAGCACCTGGACTAAGAGAGCATCAGAAAGGGTAGGACATGAGTGCTTTTTACACAAGGTGAGCAAGCACTGCAAAGAACAATCTGCTCATGTTCAACATTAACCCAACATGCCTTGGCACAATATGCAGGAAGAGCAACAAATTTCTTGAGGGAGCAACGAGTTCAGTTGTCTGACTTTTCCAAGATACTAACGCCCCCTCCCCCCGAAAAAAAAAAAAAAAAATCCTATTCTACATTGGGAAATTGCCCCATAAACAAGGCAGGAGGCACAAGAAAGCACAAAAGCGATGGCGTTCACCAATGCACTTCTGACAAAGGGTATATTTCCTTATGGTGTACACAAGTGCATCAACACACATTTTGTCTGGTTTTATTGTCTGTCTGCCTGCTTTTGATCCAGATCTGCTTTCAGGATCGGCATAGGCCTTCTCACAATATAAAGTGGCTGATGTTTATTTAACTGAGAGATGTATTGTCTGTCAAAACAGATACAAAACTGGCGCTACATCACAGAGGTCAAGTGTGGGGCACGTAGGGTTAAAAGCAATATCAAAATTAAGTAAAGGAAATCTTGCAACTGGCATATCAAAAACCACTATTGGTTAAAAAACATTTAAAGAATGGGCGCATTTCGGCTTAGCCGTTTGTGAGGGTAGTGAGGGCATATTGGGGGAATCAAAATAAAAAGGACTAAACTTCTATCCAGTTTATGGATAGACTGGTCTGCCGGACCTACAGAGAAATAGTTCACACACAACACTATTTTGCGAGTTGTTGTTTTTATAAGCTGTCTAGATAGTAAATCACAAGACATTCTTCAAGGTGGAATAAATGCACACCAGGGTTGTACACCCTCAGTTCACTCAGGGCCACAGCACACTACATGGAATTATGTTGAGCAAAATTAAGGTCTATTCCCTCTGTACTTATTCAATCCTTTTAAAAACTACCAGAGAGAAGAATTATGAAGAGTTCTTTGCCAACTCCCCCAGCAGGTCTAAATTGATAATTTTCACTCTACACAAAAGTTGATGCACTGCACACCAGTGTACTTGACAATGAATCTGTGTGCACAGTGTGTCACTTCAAATGTCACAAAGAACTCTTCAACAGTAAAGGCTGCAGTAACAATGCTGTTGTTTTCATGCAGTCCTCTCTGTTAAATATATAAAACACACACACACACTATATATATATATATATATATATATATATATATATATATATATATATATATATATATATATATATATATAGACGCATATATAATAGACACACACACACACACAGGTTAGACAATGAGAATATTGCATGTCTCCATACCTTTCAGG
Source organism: Polyodon spathula (assembly GCF_017654505.1). NCBI lineage: Eukaryota > Metazoa > Chordata > Actinopteri > Acipenseriformes > Polyodontidae > Polyodon > Polyodon spathula. The sequence goes on along the minus strand of NC_054550.1, from coordinate 2,653,631 downwards.
TAGGAAATGTCTTTAAGCAAAGAGGATGAATTGGGATCATTTTGATGTGTGCAGCAGATGGTGACAAACAGAAATTGACCCCAACCCTACTGACAAGCTATTATATATTAATGTACATTGTCATTGTCTTATCGTCATTGATTGGTACTTAATGTGCAAATTATGGGAAACACAACCCTTTAATGTTTCACATTTATGACGTCAACAGGCTTCTCTGTTTTAATTAATAGTGGACTATAAAACATGCTAAAGGGAATCATTCGAGTACCTGCCCACCATTAATATCATACAAATAAGTGAACTGATAAATAAAGTAATATAATAGATCAATTTTTAATTGATTTGAATTTGTTCTAATTTATTTTTTAAAGCATTTGTTCCTAATCCTTCTCTTGTGGTTCATACAGTAATACAAAAAATGTACAGATGTAATCCCGCAAGAGAACTACGAGGACGGAAATGAAGTAGTCAAACACTTCAAAGAAAAAGAAACCTAAAAAGTCTTAAGTCTCTGGTGTTCAGAAGACAGCTGGTGATGGTGGCAGTAGGATATGGTATATTGGTACAAAAAAGTAACACACTAGGCTGCCAGCACACACAAGTTGATTGATTCCTAATTTAGTTAGGTCTGCCATGTTGCGTTTCCCTTTGCATTCTAATGCAAAGGTTTTGGTTCGCTGGACACCTACTCATTTGGAGGAACCTGCGCAGAAAGGTCGGAGGGGTATGCTTAAACAATTAATTTTCAATAATAAACAAATAGCTAATAATTCAATAATACCTTGTCCAGTGACCAAGAGCTCTACTCACCTAGACCACGTAAGAACTGAAATCTGTTTCAATGGCTGTGAGTGCACAGATATGATCTGTTCATGGATTTAAGTAAACGCAACAGAAGCCATCAAGACTTTAACATAAGTCTCTTAGTTTGTGTTACAGCTGGATTCTGCGACTGAAATAAAAATTAACAAGACCGATTTCACAATACATGCAGATCTCCTACACAAACGTTAAAGGTTCCACTTTTATAATCCCGTTCGTTCATACAGTACACCACCAGGGGAATACCGAGTCTCATGCTTAGAGAGAGTCTTGGATGGTTTGACACATCTAAGTAATGGTCTGCGTGCATCGAACACACTTGTCATACGTGAGCAACGGGCAAACTTCTGCAGAGCAATAACAACGCAGCAGCTTTCTTTAAATGGGGCAATTTAAATCCCCACTTCTCCACTGATCACAATCCAGGCTTTAACAAAGCAGCATTTTTCTGCAATTCCTTGGCTTTACAGAACATATGCAACAAAACACGGATACACAGACATCCTTTCATTTTGCTTGATATTGACTGGCAAAGCTGAAAGAAGAGCTAGCTCCCTTATGAGGAAAGCAAATCCATCTAAAACTGTGTTAACCAAAGCAATACCCATTCAACCTTGCATGCATGACATTTATATTTAATCTCCACCCTGGGTGTTCTGATGTGTTAATCATGTGTAGACTATCCAGAACAGCACAGTATTCAAAGGGAACATAGGCCAAGGTCACCAGGTCATTAATTCATTGGACCTGTTCCTCCATGTCTTTGGCATGTAGGGGTCAAACGAAGGTTAAACAAATATCGTGAGCATACTTAAGAGAACGCTGTGCTCAGCACAGCTGCAAGGTATGCTGTTCTTAAGAGAAATAGGTTTTTCTCCTCAAGGTCAAAGAATTGATAAACTGGGGCAAAACTGACATTGTGTATGTTCTGTGTCTGGAACATTTTAAACTCGCACCAATACATTGACAGTGTTTATATACTGTTATGAAAACAGAGTGTAAGCAGAGTTTACAAAGTTCAGCTTCACACACAAACAGGTAGATAAGATATACAAGACAGGCAGATGAGAGTGTGGGCGAGAACAAGCTACACGAATCCTCTCCTGATGACACGCCATCTTCTTACCCGAGTTAATTTCAGAACATTAGATAACTGACCATGACCCGATTTCGGTTTATAACTAAGTGCCACATGTTGTTGGGTCCAACGATAAATGCTTTTGAATACTGGAATCAATAAACGGAAACTCGGAAACGCGTCTTTTTATTTGTTTATTTTTAAAAAAAGGGGGCCTTGTTTATTTCTTTCTTTTTCCGGCTGCAGTTAAAGATTCTCCAGCTGTAACAGTACAATCTCCTCAAGAGAGTTACCGGAGTTAGCAGTACTGGTGCCTGCTTCTGACGATGCTTCAGCGGTGCCACTGTCCTGATTCAAGTTCTCAGCGGTCATATCTGTACTGGTGCTGGGGGCTGAGTCCTCCTGTGGTCCGGGGACTGCTAAAGAAAATAAAATTCCATCATATCATTCTGGCTGGGAAGGGGGTTTTTTTGTTGTTTTTTTTAGGCACTGCAGTGATGAAAGCTTAGCATAACTGTACAGCTAGCAAGAGCACTCCTGCTAACACTGTATCCAAAAGTGGCCCACTTATATATATATATATACAAAGACATACAAATACATTCTGATAGACTGTCAGCAACAATGACAATTAACACTAACTGTGGTGAGGTTTGTTTGTGATGTGGATACCTGTCCACATCAACCCATTTCACACAGCACCCCCAAACCAGGCTGATGCTATGCTCTTTGACCATCCACCAACTTGAACCCCCAACTCTTCCAGGCCTCAATTCTGAGCTCAGTGAATCATGGCTTAACCCCTAAGCGGCAGTGTTTCGTAGAGGATGTATAAGGCTCTGGTACATAAAGTTCTAAGCTATGAATATTTGAACTCCCAATAAAAAACAATGTGTAATACACAGTAACACTGCTTTTGTTCCCCTGTAGTGTCTCACCGCTCATACTCCTACACTGCTCAGACAGTTCCATTGTGGCTGTCCCCCTTCACATAATGTGCCTGCGTCAGTACTAGTACAATCTACATAAGACATGTGCAGAAACTTCAATAAAAGTCATTTGAGACTATAATGGAATTATTTTATATTTAATATTATCTGCCAAGCTGGAACTGTTAAAAAGAGGTTTCCCGGCACATACAGCAATACAAGAATAATATACATAAATGCATATGTTATCTTATTTAATATTCCAAATATTCAAATCTGTAGAAGAATCTTGAGGCTTTTTAAAAACCTATTTTTTCTGACCAACTGTGCCTGTCACAATGCAAAGGCTATTTCTTTCCTTGTGGAACCAGCTTCTTACAATTCCAAATACAGTACATGCATTTTCATAACCAGCCAAACAAAGTCCCAAGCTACCCTGCATATAGGACAATTACTATTCCAGTTACAATTATGATTACAATGACACTAAAAAGTAACAAACAACAATAGCCCAGTAATAATCACAGATAGAAATTCAGAAACATACAAAAACTTCTTTTTTTTCAAACAAATGGGATCACCAATAGTGGTTGAAAATACTATATTAATGACTGAATGACAAATAAACGTGTAATTAAATTCTAATCGACCAATTACCTGGTATTATATAACAGTGTAATACAATTATAAATTATGCAGGTGTGCCGAGGTTCAACTACAATTGGTTTGCTATTGCAATTAATTAGGAATTGCACAATTACAATTGTAATTAACCCCAATGGGCTGACTGTAACCAAAACACGATTTTGTTTCTAAAAAGGCAAACACCTAAAGCAACCACCTCCAACACACACACATGTACAGTTCTAAAGGGCACTGGAAAATTGACAAATATATATCACTTAAGTCACCTATTCAGAGAAAATCAATAGGTTCTTAGAAGTTAAAAAGCCCCTTCACTTGAGAAGACAGAGCGGTGACAAAGGAATAATTGGATGGGGTGCCAGTCATGAAGTGTCGGGGGACCACAGCTCTCAAACCTGCCTGCTTTCATAGCCTATCTACTCCCCCGCAAAAAAGCTTACCGAGGACTTTTACAAGACTTTTTACTATTAGAAAGAATGTCAACATTTCCATCCAATAATTAATGGGTGCTCGAATGGCATGCCAAGCTAACTCATATTATAGTGCATTATGTATATACACACACACACACAGTGCCTTGCAAAAGTATTCAGACCCCTGACCAATTCTCTCATATTACCGAATTACAAATGGTACATTGAAATTTCGTTCGGTTTGATATTTTATTTTTAAACACTGAAACTCAGAATCAATTATTGTAAGATGACATTGGTTTTATGTTGGGAAATATTTTTAAGAAAAATAAAAAACTGAAATATCTTGCTTGCATAAGTATTCAGTCCCTGTGCTGTGGAAGCTCCCAGTTTGCACCGATGAAAGAAATTGCTCTAACGAGGACACAATTACCTTAACATTGGCCTCCACCTGTGAACCATTAAAGTTGCTGTCACGTTTTCTGGATAAAAACCCCACTGCTGAAGGATCATTGGTAAGGCTGTGAATCTGAAGGAAAATGAAGACCAAAGAGCGTTCTACAGAAGTTAGAGATAAAGTAATACAAATGCATAGATTAGGGAAAGGGTACAAAATAATATCCAAGTGTTTGGATATCCCAGTGAGCACAGTTGGATCAATAATCAGGAAGTGGGAGCTGCAACACACAACCCAGGCACTGCCAAGAAAAGGCCGTCCCTCAAAACTTAGACAAGAAGGAGACTTGTGAGAGAAGCCACAGAGAGGTCAACAATCACTTTGAAGGAGCTACAGAGTTCAGTGGCTGGGAGTGGAGTAATGGTACACCAGTCAACCATATCAAGAGCTCTGCATAACACTGGCCGTTATGGGAGGGTGGCAAGAAAGAAGCCGTTACTCAAAAAGTACCATCTGAAAGCACGTCTGGAGTTTGCCAGAAAGCATGAGAGTGACCCAGCTGCAATGTGGGAAAAGGTTTTGTGGTCAGATGAAACCAAGATAGAGCTTTTTGGCCAAAACTCAAAGCGCTATGTGTGGCGCAAACCTAACACTGCCCATGCCTCAAGACACACAATCCCTACAGGGAAGTATGGTGGTGGCAGCATCATGCTGTGGGGATGCTTCTCATCAGCAGTGACTGGGCATCATGTTATAATTGAAGGAAGAATGGATGGAGCAAAATACAGGAAAATACTGCAAGAGAATCTGCTTCAGTCCACTAAAAAACTGAAGCTTGGGAGGGAATTCACCTTTCAGCAGGACAATGATCCCAAGCACAAGGCCAAAGCAACATTGAAGTGGCTCAAGAACAAACAGGTGAATGTTCTACAGTGGCCCAGTCAAAGCCCTGACCTCAATCCCATTGAGAATCTGTGGCACTATTTGAAAATTGTGGTCCACAAGCGTCGTCCAACCAACCTGAACAACCTGGATCAAATAATTGATTTTGAGTTTAAGTGTTTTAAAATATCTTACAGAACGAAATTTCAATGTACCATTTGTAACTCAGTAATATGAGAGAATTGGTCAGGGGTCTGAATACTTTTGCAAGGAACTATATATATATATATATATATATATATATATATATATATATATATATATATATATATATATATATATATATATATATATATATATAACTTTTTTAAAAATAGTGTCTCACCTCAACAAACTGTTACTAAAGTGATTCAATTCTTGTTAAAAATGACACAATCTACCCATGTCAATCTAGATGAGAAAGAAACAAATTTGCAATAAACAGTGCTGCTATTAGACTCAGTCAATGCCAATTCACACATCAAAACCTTTCCACTAAAAGTCAAGGTAACATGCAAAGTAAAACACAGTTATACAACCCTGCATGCTGTAGTGTTTCCCCTTCAGCAGTAGGTCTGCATGTTGTGCTCCAAACAGCGTTCAGACCGACCCTTGGACATTTAAAACAGTACTGTAGTTGTAGAAAAAATATGCTAGACTTGGAAGCTTGTGCATGTTATTGGTCTACTCAGAGCAACGTTTCCTTCTTAGTTACAAACACCTTCTGTTCACTTGCTGCATATTTGTTGAATGTCTACATTTACATAGCGCTGCTAAAGCTCAAACCACCACTAGCCTAATACATAACACATACCAATCATATTTCTGTACTTGAGGGTGAATTGTTCATTCAAAACAGAATAATAGCAGTATCTTCTAGTTCAACACATGCAATTATATTACAGGAACCTGGATTGTATTACAGGCTGAAGGAAAATTAATTTGAGGTTTAGTGACTGCATCCCCATGATGACCTCACATCAGAGCAGCTTAATCACTCCAGGCTACAGTACGTCAAGGTCCAGAGAGACCAATGCAACATCTGAACTAGTGCACTGTCCCAATATTTATAGCACAGGCTATGCTAGTTCTTACTGTTAGAATATTAAACCGCTGTGGAATACCGCGAGTATCATTTGTGTGTGATGTCTATCTGGGGAGAAAGCTAAATGAGTTCTGGTTGCTCCTGCCCATGGGAGCCTTTCTGATGAAAATCACAAGCACAACTCACACTAATGAGCATTCCAGCAGGCTAACGACAGCAGAGCAGCAAGGGTAAGAAAGGCCCAGCAATGAAAGGGATGAGTATCGTTTGCATAGAGCTCAGCTGTCCCAAACTAGGACAATAAGTACAGAGCTCTAATTTCAAAGACCTACATTTATTAATTTATTTATTGTTTTAGAAGATCACACACTATATATCTATCTTCTAAAACAATGACTGCTGGATAACAAATCTATGTCTCAAACTATTTTTGCTATGTAACACTGATAATCGATTTCTGCGTCTAATAGTTTACTTTAGTGCTCCCTTGGAATTTAAGAGAGTTTAAAGCTATGAAGATTATTGTATTAACAAGACCTAAGCCTTCAGAAGCTTATGGCTCAGTATTGTAATCACACTATTGTTTTAAAAGAGGTTTTCAATACTCCTCTTGAAGGTAACCTGGCTTGTTTGTGAGCCATTAAAACATGTACATGGAACTGCACGGCAGCCACTGCGCGAGTCTGATTCCATTGCCTCTAATACTATTGGATACCGGTCAACCCCATCTAATTTACTGTTACACTTCAATGGTGGATCGAAAGATTAAGGAGTGGAGAAACCTGCCAGCTGCCTGTGGAAATCATTATTCTATCAAAGAGTGAGGTTTCCATATGAAACGTACAGAAGATTAGCTAGCATTCTAGCATTAAGAGTGCAATTCAGTCTGTAAATGGTGGAGAGAAAACACACACACACAATGTATCATTCAAAAGGAAGATAACTTGGCTTAAATATACTCCATGCACTGTAATGATGTACTTGCCATTTATGTTAACTGATTACCTCAAGTTCTGATTTATACATTTTGTATCCAAGTTCTCATTATATTGAGGAATGAATTTTTGCAGAACTGAATATTTAATAGCCCCCCCATTTATCCAGGACAATCCAATTAAGCAGCAACATCTTTCTCGCATTAAACAAAACATAGGCAAGCCTCATCTGCAGTGGAGCTGTGGTGGTACAGTAGGTGAAATACTTTCCTCTTTGGTCCCTCCTTCCAGCAAGGCTGACCAATATACCTTTCCAATGGGGCGTCCAGATTCTGTGCAGCCCCAGCATAAACCAAACCACATTGCTTGTGTTCAGTCCTGAATTATTTTGGTCAAAATTAAGTTATATAATTAAAAAAAGGAACTCCTTTATTGCATATACATTTTTTACATATATTTATATACTACCACAGACTGGGACTGAAGAGTCCTGTGAGGTTGCAACGTGATTTCCGACAGCATGTGTTAACATACTGTACCACGCTAAGGACTGAAAGGGTTAATGGAGTTCAGCAGACTGGGAGGAACCAAGACGGACTTTCCAAACTAAACTGTAGAGCCAATACCTGAACAAGGATTTAACAAAGAAAACTGAACCGGTCTCCTAAGGAGAAACTGTTTCCTAGATACAAACCACAACATGCCGATCCCAGTTCATGTTCAATTGATCATAAGCAAAATCCTAATTGCCTATGTCCAAGCTGATTGTTTAGCAAATATATTGTTGCTGGCTTGTCTGCAATAACCCAAGTTGATTAGAAAATGACTACGCAGAAACACTGTCCCTACAAAAGACTAGTGTATCAAGGAAGAGCCTAGCAGGTATTTTAATGCAACTGTCAGTCTAGACAACACTGCCATCAGATAAGGGGGAAGCTTTTTTGTTTTTGTTTTTCCTGACTGTTTGCTTCACACACAGATCCTGGTGGGTATTTGACTTCACATTTTCAGTACAAAACTGGGACAGGGTGCATTGAAGTAAATGTCACTGGTTTAGTCGATCTGCTAAAAAGGTCACAATGCTTCCCATGTTTAAAATAGGACTACTGAAACTGCTGCTGCTTTGAACAGAGAGTCAGTAATAAACAGGCAGGTAAAAGCTACTTGTAAAGCAAATCTTTAGGATTATACAAATGATGTCATGGTTTATCAGGTCAATTTGAGTAACTGCAACATTAGGTGATGAATCGATGGTTTATTAGAAGAAGATGCAATCTGCAGCAGTGATACTGGTTAACAATGTTTTTACAATCCAGTACAATTTAAAAATTGTTAGATTATTTACAAAGACAGGGAAGTCACTGTAATTGGGCAATCTTGTTTTTATCTTTTTACAAATGCAAGGATTTACGTGGTTCTTTGTTTTAATGAAACACACAAACACTTTGAAACATACCTTTATTGGCTCATTAAATTAAAAGAATGATTGCAACAATGTGCACTTGACGAAAAGCAAATCAATACAGACCTGCTATTTAGCTCCTGCAGAAAGAATCGCATGTTTGGCAATATAACAAAACCGCCTTGAAATGCCACCTACAGGAATGAGAGAGCTAGGGTTGCGGTAACCAGTGCGAATCGTACCGTCTTCACAGTGCACTGGGGTGCTTAATGACACATTTCTCAGCAATGTCATGTTCCAGATTTACCCCCTGAGTCACTTGTATTAAATATCACTCTCCCAGCAAGAACACTGGGTTAAGAAGTACATAAAGCAGACTCTATTACAGTGCTACAGTTGTTGTGAATTGAGCACGGATTTATATTGGCTGTTTCAGAGAATACTGGAAACCTGCAGTGGGCTGTAAAGCAATTGCAAATTCTTTCTTTCTTTGTTTAGTCACATTTATCAACCTTGCAGACTGAAAACTTATTACCAGTTCAAACCGGCTATACAACATCTTTTTACATATTACAGAATACTGTTTTCCATTTCTGTAAAACCAAAAGAAAAAGCATGCACTGGAAAAGCAATGATTCTGACTAGATTCTAAACTGTGCTGGCGGGCTAATTCATTCATCTCCTGGTTAGAATGTTGCATGGGATCTAAAGCTCTTTGGAACATGGTATATTTTTATTCACGTGCAAGGCAACAGCATAGTGCTGAAGCATTTACTAGAATGAGCTATACAAAATGTAATTTTCAAAGCATCATCGTAAAACTGCATTACCATACATCTTAGGGCTTGTCCTCTCTCTCTCGGTCTCCCTCTCTTTTTTTTAAGCTGGTGCAAATTGACAGAAATAAGGAGATGCTATAAATGCTTCATCCGTATCACAGTTACATCTGAAAAGAGTGGAACATTACCTCTACAGTGCACATGGCCAGCCAGTATCATATTCCTAGGCTAGTTCCGAATTATGAGAAGATAAGAAAATATAATTTAATGTTTGTTGAATTGCCCCAAGGAGGATTTCCATTTTGAACAGTGGCATCACTGTATTTCCACGCATCTTCAAAGTACATTGCAAAACATATTACATTCACAATGGGGGTACTGAACAGTATGTGAGGCTTTTAAATGGACCCCTTCCTTTCAGCATTGTGCCAAACATACACCACAATACACGCATTCTCTCCCTGATTCCTCTACTGTACAAGAAAGCAAATAACCTAACCGTCAGGTTTACGAGGAGGCTGTGTGGCCTGGTAGTTAAAGAAAAGGGCTTGTAACCTGGAGGTCCCCGGTTCAAATCCCGGTTCAAACCACTGACTCACTGTGTGACCTTGAGCAAGTCACTTAGCCTCCTTGTGCGCTGTCTTAAAGATGAAACGTTGTTGTAAGTGACTCTGCAGCTGAAGCATAGTTTACACATCCTGGACTCTGAAAGTTACCTTGGATAAAGGCGTTTGCTAAATAAACAAATAACATAATAATAATGGCTTACGGAGGTCATATTCTTTGTCTTCATAGACCAATGTAGACGACAGAAGAAAAAAAAGCAACTAAAATAAACACACAATCACTTAATTTAATTGTGCCGTACAGGATTAAAAAATGTATTTTATGGTATCACATTCTGTTCAGGTAACATATGAGGAAGAGCACTACAAGTAATATACACTTTACAATGGCCGGTACACATTGTACTGTACATTACTTCTACATATTGGGTTAAGACTTGTTTTATTCTGTATCTTTGTATTAAACAGAAATACACTGGAAGGGAAAGGAGAGTAACTAACATTAAAAAGTCCTGCAATACAAACCCTCATAGCACCAATAAAGCCAATGCAATAAAAGCCATTTGTACACAATTGGCAGCTAGGTGTTACAAGGGAAGCTGGTGTTTAAAATTACAACCTGGGATTCCTACCATTGGCAGTTGTAGAGGTGCTTGGTTCCTGCAGGTCTCTGTCGGTCTGGGTCTCAGCATTCTGTAACTGCAGGATGGGGGTTTGCGTGCCTTGTGATGTCACCGAGGGGGTGGGATGCCGAGGCTGTAGACCAATTGCATTCATCAAACCCATATCCCTATCTGATCTCCAGTTAGCCCTACTGGTCCTGTATTGAAAGAACACACAGACATGTCAGTATAGCACTACAAGTGTGTGATACATATAGTAATCTAGAAGCACCAGTCATGTCTGTCATTTTGACCAGCAGAAGTTTCTATATATTGTAAGGCAGTAAGTGTTTCTTTCTTACTGCGACTTGGCATGCAAAAAGCTGTCAATAAGGCAAAAGTTTGTGTGTGTGTGTGTGTGTGTGTGTTGACTCAGGGGTGAATTTATAAGCATTATTGCAGAGGGAGCATTTTTAACATTAGGAAGAAAGATTATGTTTAGAGTTAGGCATGCTTAAAATTCAAAAGGTAGAGCACAGCACAAACCCACATCATGAAAAACATATTTGTGGGTGAGAAACGCTAAAATAAAAGTTGCTACATTTAAAATATATACAAACATGTGACATTTTCAGTCCACTAAAATAAAGGGCTTCACATAACCTCTGCAAGTAAGAAACTGTAGCGTCAAGTGTGAAAACACAACACAAAATAAAATTAACATCCAAAGTAGCACTATAGTAATGCTCAATACAAAACAATGGCACCAGAGATGCAAGCTCTTGCAGTGTCTACATAATAAAATAAAAAAATTACACACATTGTATATAAATTCAAAAATATGGATTGTAGCGTAACAGAAAGCCTAATCAATCAGACTGCAGAGTCTGTGTCATCTGATCCGAAAGCGGCGACCTCCACGTCTTCGTCATCTCAACCCAAGATAACCCGAATCATTCAATGTACAGAGCAACTACTTCAACGCAGTTTTTTCTATTCATGTGAGCGGCGATATTTCCCCTCAGGCATTATTTGCTCATGGGTATTAAAAAACAGGAATTAAATGATGAAAATTGGACTTGCAGCTAAAAGCTGGAGTGGGGCTAAAAACCGGCAGAATCTAGCAATTAAAAATATGATACATATCGAAATTTCGATAATGTGAGAATTAAAATGGGTCAGTAATGTAACCCTGTGATTGTGACACTAGAGTGTCTGCAGGCATGCGATGCTACAGTAGCAATGTCTGGCGTTCTTACCCTGGCCTCTCTATGCTGCGGTTGCTGCTGCTGCCACCACTGCTGCTGCTGTTCACAGTGAAGTTTGCCTCGTTCAGCTGGTCCCAGAAATACTCTGCACCAGAGTTAGATGCCCTGAAGTTAGAGGGAGAGGAAATAATTAATCTTTAAAACCATGACGTTTAAGAGGGCATCCACTGTACAAAAACAACCCCATCAAAATGAATGTGTAAACAAACCAGAAGTTGTGTTCTCATCCTCTCCAGGTTGCACGGATTATGTTCCTCAGAACAGTATTTGACCCCTGAAGGTACACAAGGAACTGAGTGGTCGTTCAAATGATTTCTTCTTAAAAGGGTGACAAGCATTGCAATGAGGAAATTTACAAGTTGGATGACCAGATCCAACCTGTCAGTAAATGTTAAACCCTGTTTCGTGCACCATATTGTAAAAATAAGAAAGTTTGGATTTTTTTTTGGTGGGGGGTGGGAGAGAACACATGTCTCTTCTACTGTACCTTAAAGAGTTAAGAAATCAAAAACCTTAGAATCAATGCAGTTCAATTCATTTTTGGCTTGATGCAAAAGATTTTTCATTTCTTTTTTATTTTTTAATTAGTGGATTAATTGAATTCACAGTATACATGAGCTTAAAAGGTCCCTTTATTTAATTCCAAACCTGTTGCATGTAGAAATTAGATAGGGAGTACTTGAAAGGATGGAGATGCATTCTGACTGCTGTCCTGGGACGCTACTGCTATACTCTCGGCTTTATCAGTCTCCAGTGAGATGAAAAGTAAAGCTCAAAAAGGAGTTTTTCATTAAATTAAATTTAATTGGACTGAGGAAGAAGTGATTTAAATGCATATTATGAGGAGTTAAGATTTAATATTTCCTTTTGGATAAAAAAATAATAGTTTTCAAACCCCCCTTTTGAGGTAAAGCCAGTTTATCTAAAAAACTAGATTTGCAGATAATTTTCATAATTTTTGTGGCAAAACTGCAGTTTTTACAGTACTTACTCAAACTCTTATGTACACGTCACTTAAAATCATCATAGGACCGCAACCCTTAAAACCGTGACATATGATATGATGACCATAAACCTACAACAAGTACATGGATTTCTCTCTTTCCTGGAGGTTTGCAGTGTTTTTAAAGTTAAAACTGTACTCATAGAAAATGTTCAGCTTTGAAGAGGAATCTATTTTTTTTACTTTTTTTTTTTTTTTTTTTTTTTAGCTGCGGGGCTGTCCTCAGGGCGCCACTCAAATGACAAACCCTGTGGGGTTGTCATCAGGAAATTATCTTTCAAAAAGAAAAGAAAAAAAACAAACCATGAATAAACAATGCGACTGATTGCCTACTTGTGAGCTGCAGTCAGCGGGATCAAATAAATAAAAGAAAAATCACTACATGGTGACTATAGGAGAAAAAAAAAATATACAAAGCCACCCTCTTTATAAAAGTTACCATTCCTTTCAAGTCCTTGATTTATTTGACTTTGTTAAAAGGCAAGCAACTCTGAATTCTAAAGTTTAGTCTACTTGGACTGGAAATGTGCTGCAAATCAGCAGGACCAAATAACACTGTGAAACAAACACACAGAGCTGAGAAAAGGTAAGTAATCACTGTGGATGGTGAAGGGCCTCAGTGGTTGCTCTTTGCCATGTTAGTGATTAGGCAAACCAGTGGACTGGATAGTGCGCAGGTAAGAGATAGAGAGGTGAAAAGACGGCAGGGGTTCCAAAAGCCAGCAATGTTTACAAAAAAAAAAAAAGAAAAAAAAAAGTACAATTGTAAAAAGTACGGAAACATTTCATTAGCCATACTTAATTCAATGCCATCCCCAAACACAAGAGCTCAGCAGATAAGACAACAATGGTATGGTTCCAAATAGCATCCTTATCTATTCGTGCCACATTGTGCTAAATCATGCATATTAGCATTGCATGCTTGTATTTTTATCAAGGTTTTAGAAACAGTCATAATGCAGACCCGTTAGCTTTATTTTAAGGCATAACTAATTTAGCAAGGTCAAAATACATTGCAAACCGGTTTCATAAAAACATTTTACTCTTCAGTGGCATTTAACTTCAAAATGCAAGTTATAAATGAATGGGCATTTAACACGGAATAATAAGGACAAGAAGGAAGCCAATTTCTATGTACACTAACTACAAACAATAGCAACGATGTTATAAGGATAGTGTTCTACTGACTTGCATTTACAAAATATAAACAACAGTTGCAACAATCAACATATTAATTCTCAACATGACTCATTTACTTTAATTTGACCAAAGAGCTTTCTTGTGAATCTGATACTGGTTTTCAAAAATAACCCCCCTACTTAAATAGCAGCAATGATGAAAGGTTTGGCTTTTAAGAAAATGGAAAGTACATTATTTTCACAATGGTCATGCGTTTCACCCATCAGAAGATTATACCTCTTAATACTGCCACATGATTCTGGGCACCAACATATGGTTAATTTATTTGCAATTCAGTTTATCCCAAGTACAGCTTTCTAAATTCCCAGGATTATAGATAAAAGATTAACAGCAGCTGTGAAATGACAGACCTACGTGCAACCTGATTATCACAAAAGAACATACTGTATTCTTGCACCTTCAACTTTATTCAGCTTGCCGAAGCAGTCTTCCAGGACAGCTACGGGTTCAAATGTTATTTTTCCACCACATTAAAGCAAGGGCAGCAACACAGGTAGTTTCCAGCTTTGAGTTTGAAATTCAACACTATTGAAGCCAGACAAATCTGCATATGTTTCAGTTCCTACAGATGCTCCACAGATTAGGTGCAAAAGAATGATCTGGTCAATTCGAGGAAAAAAATAAATCATCAAATAAATCACCCTCAATTACACATATGGAGGCAGTTTGCAGCCGTCTGCTATCTCGGAGCATTACAGTTATGTGCTGCTTCTCATTTCCAGTCGTGATTACACACCTGTTTTTCTCCCAATTTGTGAACTGTGGTATTGCTTGGCATGTCAAAAAATACGGGGGTCTGATCAGCATTTCCGTCCAAGCCGTTACTATTTGTTAGAAACGCTGAAATTGTAAAAGTTTCTCTTCAAATTCCTGAGGAAGCTAACGACGCTTCTTTGAAAATGGCTGCCTGTCATGGATGATTCCAGATCGGGCAGTAACATTTTGGTTCATCTGTCACGTCTTTTGTTGGCGATTTTAATATACACATCATTATCCTGTACTCAAGTTTAAGACGCAGGCTATTTTTGAGAAGCAAAAAATGGATTAAAAAGTGTGTCTTAAATTCAAAGGAACGCGGTAGCTTCCGGGCATTTACATTTTATATTGCTAGCCTTTCCATAATCTGGAAAAGCCCTGGCTGAACTGATCAGTAATGGACAGTACATGTTTGACAGTTCCTTCTAGTGATGCTTTAACATGAAGTTTGCAATGCTGCCGAAATGGTACACTGTGGACAACTGTGGCTTGTTTTGGCCAATAAGTACCTCATGGCTTGACTATACCCTAGCAGGACAGGATAGAAAACAGTGCATAGATGTGTGAAGTGATTTTAAGTAATTATTTAAGCCACTGTGAGAAGCTCATTAACAGAATATTGCTAATTTTGAAATTGGTTTTAAAAAGAAATTGAAAAACAGGAATTGACCCCAACCCTGATCAGAGTTGGTTATGAATATGGAACACATTTTAAAATCAGCTTAAACACCATCAGCTAAAAGCAGAGTGACTTCTTCTTCTTCTTCTTCATAATAATAATAATAATAAATAATAAATAATATAATAATAATAATAATAATAATAATAATTACATGAAAATCCCTCTAGACTCTGCTGGTATATTCAAGTTATGCATCATCAATATCTAGTGTTTCCATCTCAGAATAAGATGCCTGGAGATAATTTAGCATTTGACTGGCAGATAAAGTGAATTCACTGTTGAATTCAAGATAAGTTATGCACAGGTGTCCTTTACTACCCAGCACGACAACTTCTCAGATTCCTACTTTGAGGGCTCAGCAAAAACAAAAAAAAAAAAAACAGTCATTGAAATCCTGTATTCTATTAAAACAAACTCAACGCAAATGTGCTGAGGAAATCTTACACGTTTGTCAGGACTCCTGACTTCGTTTTTGTCTGCAAAATGCAGGTTTTCTTTGGCACATAATCATAGCAGCAAGCAGTTGTTTAGTAATCGTATCGTCAATAAATATTATATATAGATATATATATTATATATATATAATATATATATCAATAAAAGTAATTTTTCAAAAAAAAAAAAAGTTTTTTAGTTTTTTTTTTTTTTTTGGCGGTGCGCAAAATATTCATACACTGTCCTCCTCTTTCTTGGCACACATTTTGTTGCGCTACCCTGCTCAGATTCAGATATTCTGTGAACTTTTGGATTTTCAACACAATGAATAGAAATTATAAAAAATATTCATGATTAAAACATAGAAAAGTGTAAGCAAAAAGGAAACAAAACAAAGCATATCAGTTTCACCCATTCCAGGTTTTATAATGAGCTTGATTCGCCATAGTGTACAGGTAACAAACTCAGGTGTCTTATTTAACCAAGAGTAAAACCAGGAATGTGTCAAACTGCTATACAAAGGGAGTCTTATTTCCACCCCTGCTTCAAGCCTTCTCAAACATGCTGATCATCATTAATAAAATAAGACAGTACAAAAATAAAGACAGGAAGAGTAAAAAAGGTTAAAATGATCAATCTAAGGTAAACGCTCTCCCCTGGCTTTGCTGATTCAGTTTTGTATTTTAGGTTCATCATTTGCAAATCAGATTAATTTTTCACTTGTCAGTTTAAGGAGAGCTAAAAGATTAGATCTGTACATACTTCATGTGCATGTTTATATTATCTTAGCTTTGGTGCCCACATTTATTATAATAAAGTACAAATCCTGTCCCTTTTTATTGCAAATGTTTTGGTGGAGAGGTTCTTTACAACACATCTAGTTTATATATTTACTGAGACGCAGAAATGAACAGCATCTAAACAGTTTCAAACCAAAAACACGTTTGTGTAAAAATGAATTATTGTGGGCTCACTCGGATTCCCTGAGCAATAAGGAATTGCATACTGAAGACGCAGATGAACAAGCAACAATAACCACAGGAAAGTTTCCACGGAATCAGAATGGGCAGCTATTTCCAGTCTGGAGGATAATTAAATTCACCTAGCAGCTCGGAGCGAAGACAGAAGGGTGGGTGTGAGCACAGAGGGGTCAGGGGTGGCAGGGAAGAGAAGACTCAATAACGAATCACATTGTGACTGATGGAAAATGTTTGCTAACGACGCCACAACAACAGGGGTTGGGAAGATTACATCCAGTAGATATATTAAAAGCTGAAAACAAATCCTATTGATTCTTGCTAAACTTTGTTCTCTCATTAGCAAAGACAAACAGCTGAATCAATCCATATCTCTTCTGGTCTCAGGATAGAATAAATATAACAAAGCATAAAAACATATAAATATAAAATGTAATACAATACTTTGGTTCCAATTAGTTTAAATTTGTGTTTACAAATTAAACTAAATGTTTTGCATTCACAGCATTTTTATATTTCTTTTTAGAACGATATGATCCCAAAGATGTCTTTTTTGGAAATGCTGATCACCCCTTCAGGTGAGCTACATTTATATTATCTGAAATAAATTATTTGAACAAATGACCATGGAAATATTTCTTATTAATTATAATTTATAAATTAAAAACTTGTTTTCAATAAAACCAAACAGTTAGTTGGTTGGCAATCAATCATTCACTTCAAGGTAAAAAAAAAAAAAAAACACATTCTATCCAAAAGTAACCAAATCATATTTTAATGCCTGTCCCCAAGCTAAAAAAACATCCAGCAGTTACTTGTATTTAAACAACGTCTGTCAGCTGAACACAACTGCAAAGTTGTGTTCCAATGATTGACTATTCTTCATGCAGCTTAAAGACACCATTTGTTTTTACACAACGCTTTTGGTTAGAAATGCTCCTGGTGTTTTTCCTGCATTAATGCATCTTATTTAACAAAAACTGAAGCATGTAAGCCTTGGTGGCTGCAGAACATTTTTTGCTATGCGACACTGTTTTTCAAGAACGGAATTTAAGATGAGTAAAAACGTGTTTATTAATTTTTTTTTTTTTTTAACAATAGTTATGCCGTTAATGCAATTCTGATAAATGTTTCTAGTTATCCTGTCTTTGTTTCGAAGAGTTTTCTGGAACTGTCAGAGTCAGGTCACGAGAACAAAGTAAACAAATCATTTTTTTTTTTTTTTTATATATTACAAAACAAATGTAAGATTTAGATAAGACTGAGTGAAGGCACCAGGTAATGAGCAGGTAGATTTCTAGATTGAGGTGAATGGTAGATGTACAGTGTTGAGGCATTACTGCAGTAACACTCAACGTTACTAGGACAGCACACCCTGTGTCTCACTGTTTTAGTTCAAAGATCCCATTTCTTAGAAGCATTCTTTGTAATGCCAATATTTCGTTTGAAGCAATGGCTTTAAAAGGCAACTGGGAGTTAAGGCAATCCCAATAAAAGAAACCTCAAAAGAATATGGAAACAGTTGTTCTGGTTAATGCAGGAGCTACTAATACATCTTCTGCATACTGATCTGGCTTCTTACTGGTGTTGTGCCTTGAGGCTGCAAAAAACAAAACCAAACAAAAGAAAAACCCCAAAAATCCAACAAACCAAACAACTCTTCCACAGAGACAAGTTCCTAAATTTGAAGAACTTTCATTTCACAGTGTATGCATGTGATGTGCAAAGAAATGCAGACACAAAATAGGTACAAGTGTGCAAACAGGCCGCCTTGAGTAAATAATACATATTTATTTAGTGTAGGTCTAGGTCACTTGATTCTAGTTTTGATTGCTAGTTTAATGGTCATTTTGCTATTTACAATTAAATTCCTGCAGTGCAAACCAAGCATACATGACACAATGACAGGTTAACAACAGATTCAGCAATCAGAATTAGAATGATAGCACACAATTCATTGTTCAATGAAATTGGCTCACAAACTCTGGTTATTTTTGTTATGTTGCAGTCGTGCTCTGCAGAAGCCTTCTTCGACTGATTCAACTTTATACTGCATGACAACATGCAGTCCAACCCAACACTTAACAGGCAAAATCAACAGCCTTTGAGATGTTCTGGCACTGTCCCTGTCCTCTACTACATAAATCATGGATCCTTCCTGGCTCTTCCTTCACGTTCTGGTAGTGACCGATAGATTAAAGAACTTACACTGGCCTGCAGAGCACCAGGTCCCCTTTGTTCGTCCCATAGGCAAGGCCCAAACCTGGTTCTGGCAACCAACGAGCAGAGTTTATACTGACGTGTCTTCTCTGGTCCGCTGGCATCGGATAAAGGACGTTAAATACTCTCTGTTGGTAAAACACAAGGAAACATTTTTTTTTTTTTTTTTTTTAACAAGAGCACAACTATATACATTTCCATCTAATTGTCTAGTGAGCCAAGTGCAAAAGTGTATGCTTCATATCTTTGATGTTCTACAGTACAAATTGTCAGTCCCTGGCGGGGGTCACAAAGTCAAATTAGAAAAGGGCTGCAGTACATTTGTAAATCTCTACTCAATAAAACACACACACACACACACACAAAACAGAAGGACAACCTCTCTCCCTGCAGCTCACTGCTAACTTAAATGAATGTGGTTAAGAACTCTGTTCATCAAAGTTCATTTCCCAGTTAAGTGCCAAGAAAAAGAGATAAATGAAAAATGAAATGCTGCGACAGCCTAGAAAATTATCTGGCAATGGCAAGAGAGAAATAAAATCTATAAATCAGAAGAAAATAGGCACCTGAACGTAGATTCACTTGGGGAGGAATCTTGAAGAGATCAATGCTTTCGCGAGTATTAAAGCTTCAGCTGATTGGCAATTTCTAACATCAGTGTTTGCAACGAAGTCCACCATCCCAATTGCTCAGTGTTTTGCATACGAGTAATTGTCTGCCTTTAAAAGGGAATTCTGACTTATGGCTTCTGTCCATCTGAAGAAGTTTAGTTTAAATATGTTAAAGATCACTTTTCTTTTAAACCCAACATTTGCTAATCTACTTACCCACAAGAGTCTGTAATTCAGAGTGGTTTTTATTACATTAAATAATATTATATTAAATAATAAAATAGTACAAAAAGCTTTGCCGTTGTTATGGTCCAACTTCGTGATATGACAACTCTAATACAACAGGCAACACCCTGCACAAGGTGTATTTACTTATACGAAGGATTTATAGCAATTATGCTATTGCCTTGTCTGTAGTTTTAAGAACTGAAATTAGTTACGTTTTAAAAATTGCAGACAAGGGAATGAATTGAAATAAAATGACTGCTCACATACAATAGACTAATTGCTATAAACTGACTGTTGTCCGTTTTATTTTTGTATGTCTATCTTTGGAGAAAGCCTGGGTCGCAGTAGCCAAAAACAATCCTCTGATCTTCAGAATATATTCTATTCCATTTATAACAAGATCAAGATTTGTTTATATTTGCTGAATTGAAAATATGACATGACAGTGGAAAAAATGAAACAATTCTGACAAAGAAATGCCTGTTACACATCAGCTTTTACAACAAGAGACACCTTACTGCCTGCCTGTGCAGAAATGCTGCAGTGTTAGTGAGAGAGAAACGATACAGAAAAACAGGAAAGTTGTCTGCAGGAAGCTGTTTGGAGCATTTCTGTCAAACCAGTCAGAAAAAGGTGATTCACAGACATAACTTTAAGAGATATTAACTTAATACGGAACAAACACAAGCCATTTAAGAAAATCCATCTTTTTTATATCTGTAGATGAATGAGCATATGCAAGTACAGTAGTCAGCAGGTATAACACATTAGGCATTACCCAAGGTCACATTCTGAATACCAGATTTAATCCTCTGCAAATGTACCAAAGTGAGTGACATTTAAGTAACTGAATAAAAAACATCAATATAAATCACTTTGCGATTACCATGTCTGAAAGCAGTCTGTTCCTTCATTTAGAGCAGGCATGGGAAACTCATGTGAGGGCCGCTCTACACCAGGTTTAATAGGTACAATTAAGTGCTTTAGGGTGGGATGTCGATACAATTAGTTCAACTGAACAATTAAGAACAAAGAGGATTGGTCACTGGACATTTGTCAGTCCATTCTGATCCAGGGCTTTGTTCCAACCAGATCCTTAATTACTTTAACAATTCATGGTATTTGGTTGGAGAAAAGTTCTTGACTGCTCGGTAATTAAGGACACCTGGATTGGACTAATTGATGGAGTCACAAGTGATAGACCAATGGTGTCTGCATCCAACATCCATTCACAATTACTATTATAGTTTACTGATTTAAATTGAAGTAAATCCAGTATGTAAACTGGATGTTTGATCTAAATGAGTGAAGAACTAATTGGAGATGTTACGGTATAGTAAATGTCAACATCTCGTGGTGGCAGTTTCTGATGGCTTGGAGCTTGCTGAATACAGAGTAATAAGGTTATGATAACACTATACCAAATAATGTGTACTAAGAGGAAAAACAAAACGACTCAACACAGATGAGATCTCTATGCAAACACAGCTGCTCTGTAACTATGGTTACAGTTAAAGACTGTCAGTCTGCAAATTACATGAAATGGAAATCTATAATTCTGTTTTCATAGTGCGATAATATTAACTAAACAAATTAGGTATTTGTATATTTAATCCTGAAGTCCTGTATAAAAACAGCTGCAATCCCTGTATTAAAAACAGCCAGCTTTGGAAATTTCTGAATTGTAAAGGCAACAAAAAGAAATGATCTGGGGGATTCTGTGCAGTAAGCCAAGGACCAGGTTCAATAACACTCTTGGCAATCTCCATGAAGTCATTTTTTTTCAACTTTGATCCATTTTTACTTCTCAAAGTAGTTTAGCTAGAGCACTATTTCAATTTGGGATTAATCATTACGAGTTTTTATCTTCCCAGCAAAGTGATGCATCCAAGACAGAGGTCCAGAAAAGTCAACCAGTCCTACCGTACTATATGATTCAATAATGAGATCTGTCAGGTGCAGAACAGGTCTCTCGCCACACTCTCTATAGGATATATCGTATTTCAACATCGATACAGCTACAAAAGATAGCTGCATTGTGAACTAGCAGGCAGCAAGGAACACCATTTTTCACTTTGTCTTCCATCTGACTAAAATGGTGCATCATGGTCAAATTCCTTTCACAAGAACTGAGGGAGGACGAGTGCATCTCAAACACAGAATTCCAACTGAAAAAAAATGTAATGAGGTGCAGGGTAAGAAGGGGCAGATTTAGTCCTGTTTCCACGTAACCAGCCTAAAATCAGGATCTGAAGAGTAAGTGCACTGGATTGGGGGGGGGGGGGGGGGATTACTTTTGTTTGAGAAACGAAGGGGATAATATAACAATTTCATCAAGCCTTCGGAGCACAGAGAAGTTGTCGGAAGGTCTATCTTCCATCACTGGTCAGAGAATTAAAGAAAATAAAGAGCCAAAAAAAATAAAGTCTTAACGGTATTAATAAATAAGAGCTGCATGGATTAACAAAATCTTGCTTAGTTTTTAATCTTGCTTAGTAGTTTTTGGGTACATAAAGTAGAAGGTATCTTTAAAATGAACCCATTACGGCTATGCATGGTTCCTCCTTACAGAAATATTTTGATCACATATCTATGGTTTGTTTCAATAGAAAATAATGGCCCCAGGCACTTGAAATCCATTTCAAATTGAGAAGTATAAAAAGAGCAATATTAAATGCTTTCAAAAGGCAAAGCCTACAACTGCACATAAGGCTTGTTAGACATGATAAACTCACTGACAAATAATTCCATTTATTAGGCCTTGTTAGACATCTTGTTTATGAGACTAGAATTTGCAGAGTTTTATTTTTTGTTCTGCACAATGCACTTACTGCAAACAATTCAACAACACAAACTGTCTGAAGACACAGCACGATTTTAAAACACAAATGCGCCTAAAAAATAGGGCTTTCAGAAATTTTGCTCAGTTAATTGCTGGAGGAAACATTTTGTTGATTTTTAGATTCACCACTGTTCAGATCAACCGCACAGACCCCATTGTGTATAAAGTGTACTCCACGGCCGGCCATTATCATCCTGTCTTTAGCTGTTTTTTTTTTGGGGGGGGGGGGGGGGGGGGGCTCTCGACTCGACTACAGTGAGGAGTATACAGACAGCTAGCCGTGATCTTGTTTTACTCACCCTCATAGAGGTCTCTCCACTGTGGGGGTGCTGCAGCCGGAACACCTGTGCGACCATGTGCTCCGTGGAAGGGTGCAGGAGAATCCTCCGGGACGCCAACCCCACCATCACATAGCGCCCCATAGGGGACAGGCTCACCGAGATAGCATTCGGACCTGAAATAACAAAGTAATCCCGGTTACAAATGCACCAAAAAACACATTAGCTGTGCAACTGCAGTTCAGCACCACCAGCAACTTAACAGGGAAATAAGCTCAAGCATAGTGAGCTATAACACAACCACCATCAAATAAAATCAGAAGCCTCACCCTGAAGACTAGTTCCCACCTTATATAAGGTTTTTCCACCGATAAGAATTATTATCACAACGTCTTTATCTATAAGCTCAACATTTTAGCTGAGGCACAGCAAATCCACATTGATAGCAACCAGCTTCAGTTGCTTATTACATTGTAATGTTTTCTTCCTAACAGTATGTTCAATTCTCTTAGTTTGCCAAAATGTGCAGCTGCACTTACAGTTAAGCCTATAAAGAATTGAGCTGCTTCCAGAGCTTGATCAAGCCAGCAGGCAGCACATGTTGGTTTTTATTGCTGTAGATCACTTCTTTTTCATGCCCCAGGGAACTGATATTAGAGCTGTTGATGGACTATACCAGCTAATCTAGCCAGAAAGAAGCAGTGGCTATTGGGAAAACCTATAGCTACCGTAGTCCCACACGTCCAGTCAGGTTTAGCCATTAGGCAGAGGTGCTTGAGGATTCATACGATTGATGAATGGACTAATAGAGGAAATTAATAGTTGAAATTGACAGCTGTTTAGGTTAGTGCATCACCCGTACACTACCGCGACAAATGCAACTGTACATCGTAACTGGTCTTCGGAGACGACAACTCACATTTTATGTGCTTTAGAACTCACATTATCTTCATCACAGCTCACAGATTTTGAAACGCATGTGCCAATCAAAAACAAGTAATATATTAATATGAAAATAAACCAGTTTGGAGCTTTTTAATCCTCACTATTTTATAGTGTAAAAGCATCTGTCCCTTGGGATTGCTGGGAATGTGGGAAAGAAAAGCACTGCTTCCCGTGCCTGTGGTGCTGCAGCAGATCTTTTTAGTTGCCACAGTCAACCATCTGCATTTTGCTAAGGCATAATAACATATGAGAAACTTAATTTCAAAAGTTAATTTCAAAGCCCAAGAGTGCACAAAACACATAGATTGGAGGCCAACTGAGTAGAGGCTCCCAGCTCCTTTTAAACTTCTGACTAAAGTGTTCTCTTCTGTTTGCTTCAGTTTCTGTGCCCACAGGCTTGTTCTCTTACCCACCAATCGGATCCGTACACAGATACACTAGCGTCTGGTTAGCCCTGAAACTCTACCCATTGCTCTACCTAAAACAAATGGTTTGGAATATCTTACTGAAGTGCCATTGGTTGATCTACTAATCTCCTACAGGGAAATGGATTATGTTACCATGGTGTTAAACATACCTAAAGCTTCTATGATTTATTACCATTGCTCCCTGTTTCAAATTGTCCTTATACTAAAAGCCGCTTTTAGATAATAGACAAAGGTTTGGTTAACATGTACAGTATTTTGCTCTCCAAGGGCAGAATATTCTAGAACAGAAGTTTGCAGGTGCAACATACCGTTATCGTAAGCAGAATGCAATGTTTCTTTTACAGCTAAAAAGAGAAGGCTCACTTACATTACAGTTTTAAAGGCTAAATTTAACGCCTGCACATTCTGATCCAGGGAACAGATAACATTTAGTCTGAGAGCCTAACGTAGTTTGTTAACGCCAGTTTTTTCTTATATATATATTATACACAGCAAAGTGTTTGGTGCTCTGTGTTATTAGCCTTTTACTCTCCTAAAGCTCAATACTTGCCCTGTTTCTGTGCTAGGAACTCACCAAATCTCTTGGTGTACAGCATCTCTCCGAGGTTGTGTGGTGCCAGAGAGTAAACCGCTAGGATGCCTTCGTCTGGAAAACCTCTCTGGCTACTGGGAATGAACACCGCCAGCAGCTGCCCATCAGCAGAAATGTCACAGCTGGCATCGTTGTATATCTTACAGTTCTGGACCAAAACATTATTGGATGCTGCATGAAAAAAAGACAGTGAATACCATGTTAAATGCGGGAACGTAAAAATTTCACGAAGCCCAAGATTCAATACTGCAGAGAAAAGGTTTATGAGGCACTTTCTTTTACACTATTCACTAAAGGAATAAGAAAACTAGACTATCAGACAGATACACTGCCCAGAAATAGGTTTCACAATTCGATACACTTGGTTGAGCTTTCATTACTTGAGATGCAGTAGCTTTTGCAAGGCCACTCTTCTGTGAAATAATTGTCTTTTAACCCCATTTTCCACCAGGACCTTTCCAAACTATATAACTAAAAGAACCTTGCTCTTTACATAACTGATTTGGAACCTATGACTTGTTAAGCATCAGCTAAGTACTTGTTCCCTCTGCCACAGTAATATGTAAACGCAGACGTTTCAGGATGAATATTCAACAACCGTAACTCCCACTGTTCATAAGAGCTTATTCTCCCAAGTCATTTTCATTTTTCTAATTCACAGAAACGTGCCTTCCCTGAAATACTGAAACTGCCAATTGTACACTGCACCATCTGTACATCTTTTGTGGGGTTTGAAGGCAATTGCCCTTTTTAACAAAAACAGAAGTTTTTAGAAGAACGCAAAACTATGAATTATGGATTAACAGGTATTTAAAAGCTATTATATGCTACAAGGGAACTCTTGACAATGGGGAAGAATGTTTTCAAAACAGGACACAAAAATCTGATCACCGCAAGGAAAACTTGTATTCTCCTCATGTTGCTAGTCCACCATGTGACAACTCCAGAGATACTGACATATTGTGTATAATATGGTAGTACACACTTTCCGGAGCATGAAGAACCTTTGGAGAGCTGAAGAACTACTCCTGGACCTAAAGCTGAAAATATTCCAGGCCACTTGCCTTATCATTCTACTCTATGGCTGCGAGACTTGGGCTCTATCAAAAGTGATGTGGAGTCGCAGCCAGCTGTTACGGGTACATGCTAAAGATCAAGAGTACAGGCCGATTACATAATGTTGTGCTCAAAATGGTGGGGAACCCACCCCCGTCTAACTCAGTGAAGGAGAGACAACCAAGGCAGCTTGGCCAAATTCAGTACGAACAGGGACAGCATTCTTTGTAGATACGCTCTGTACTGTCGTCAACAAGGCAAGAGGAAGAGGGGCAAGCCGTCATCACGCCGGCCTGAGACAGGCATGTTTGGAGAGCGGCTGTGGCTTCGAAGCGCAACCACAGCGAGCGAGTATACAACAGCGTTCTACAACCCTGCTCAGTCTTGCATGTTATTAGTTATTTTGAAATGACTATGAAACATTCAAGCCTTCAGAAACAGAATGTTTTGCAGATGTAACTCAATTATTTTTATTGTGTAGTTGGAATTGATTTTATTACATTTCTCTTGCCTTCGGCTCACGTTCTAAAAGTGCCTAAAAAGGCAGAACAAATATGCAGTACATAAAAAAAGGTTTATTTTTCCAACGGACATCTAATTATTAAAGAAAGACAGAGAACCAGTTTCAAATATTACTTTTCTAATGAATACTGTGGAATTACTGAGCAGGTACATCGCTCACTGTAAACTCTCTCACGGGACATAATACTGTTCACCTAAAACATTCAGGTTACTTGCTCAGACATGTACTTCAAATTAAATCCCAGCAGAGGGTATTGATTTCCAGAAAGATTAGTGCAAGGCTCTGTTAATTACGTAGGGCAATGATTTATTGGTACATCCTGTGGGAGTTGCACAGCCACAGAATATACTTTAGCAACAGTTTATTGATTCATTTGTTACAACAATAAAAAGGGCAAATGAAAGCAGTAAGTCTGTTGGACCTTTGATTAAAGGGCACAATGAAACAAAACAGAACGGTTTAGAATTTGCAAACAAGGTACATGGTCATGTGCTAATGATACATACTTTTTTTGCAACTCTTAACAGAGAACGATCAAGTTGTTAAGCAACTGATTTTTAATGAATGAAATAAATGGTTGAATTGATTCATTAATGGACTGGGTATCATTAGCCATGCAGGCCAGCCTCTGACAGGTCTCAAAAATCAGCTTTTTGTAAAAACTCTGAGGTGAAATCATTGAGATTCTTATCTCATGTTGCTCACAGAAAGGCTGTTGAGTCTAAATGTTTATTAAACTCAACTCAAACACAGCATTCTAGCCTATCTATTACCAATTTGGTATACGAAGCTAGCTTGATAAAAGTTCCCTCTAACTTTGATTATTACATTTTTTACCAAAGGACTCCTTAAGCTCGTTAATGGCATTATTTTTTCTTAAGTTTGGGAATTTTTCCCCCATTTCCCAAAAGACATTTCATAACATTTTGGGGAAACAAGTGAAAATTTCCCAAAGGCAGACTAATACAGTCGATATGCTTTTTATGAATCGCATTGGCATTTTCTTTCAGTAATTAGGCCACCAAGTAATGGATGCATATGGTAGTAAAGTCTCAAGAGAATAAGGTCCATCACCACATCACATAAATCCCTGAGATTATATTCTAGTTTGTTTGTTTTCTGGCATCTATTCATTTCTAAAAAATATTTGGTGTGGTCCAAACTTTACAAAGTGTCCAGCCCAAATTAATCTCGGAGTGTTTTCAATCATGTAAAAGTTACTGCTAGGAGAGAGGAGTGTGCACTGGTTGATTAGGGCGATTTTTTGTGTTGCCTGTTTGTAGCAGCAGCGTGAACAAGCGGCCGCTGTTTCACTTTAATTGGTGCCAGCTCAAGGAACAGCACCCTTGTGTTTGAATGTTTTGTGTTCTCACTTCTATTCCGAGTCTCCTGTCTGAAATGATACGTGTTCTGCAGGATGAGAGGCTACTCCACGCTTTCTCCTAACTTATCTGCTGCTATTGCTTTCAAACCAGCAGTCAGCTAAGCCGCTTTACTCAGGCCAGCCCCTTGGGCGCTTCTTGCAACTGCTCTTCCACGGGTAAAGCTATACAATTAAATGCAAAAACACACAAATGTGCAAGTTGTGGTACACAAAATGTACACCTCCTGGCAGTGATGAGCATGTGGCAGTGTACAAATTACCATCCTACTACCTGGTACGAGACTCCCTGTGGCTGTTCAATGCAACCTTTGGCTTACAATTGTTATAAAAACACCAGAGGCTCAGGAAAAGAGCTTAAAAGTACTGTGGAAATGCCATGAACATAAAAATGTAACACTGCCCTTAGAGCTTGTTTTGTAAGGCCTCAAGTTAGTTCCTGGTTTGATATTAAGAAGGGGTTGCAAATGGGGAGGGTGCTTTATTACTATTAGCAAGGAATCCCCTGAACCCACCACTGTCACATGCCAGCTCCAAAACATAACCAGGGGACAAGGTTAGCGTGCATATTTTTTTTTTTTTTACAATCCAATGCAATCTTTCCTTCAGGCACTTTAAATCTAATTGTGGCTCCATATTTCAGTTAACCCACAACTCAGACAGGAGATTTTAAGAGGGGTGGAAATGCCATGAAAATACAACACAGCGGCTTGGAAGTTGTAGTGCCTGGTGCCCTAAAGTCTGCAGGGAAACTGAAGTGATGGGGGCATATCAAAAATATGCAAGACAGCTTACCTTCTGATCCAAAACAGTGGTTAAATCAACCATTTACTGCATTGGCTTAAGATCCCAGCTTTAGTCTCCTGCAATCCTTCTTTGTAATTGCAAAGGGTGTGGCTGGTTCTGTTAGAATCCTGTGTTCTCAAATAACATTCTGTGGCTGTAAACTGCTAACTCTGTCCTTTACAAAATTTACCATAAATCAAAATCTGGGATGGAGAGTAGGCATGAGTCTGATATACTCCTCAGCTGACAGCCAATACAACAAGCTGCTGACTTGAATGGTAATGCGGATTGTTATTTCTCCAGTATAACACAATGTCCCAAAAAATGTTCATGTGGTTCAACCACACACAAACATTTCATTAGAATTTATTATTTTATTTTTTTTAAACGCTTTAATTCAGATTTGCATGTAATGAATAAAATAAGCCATGACAAAGAATTTTCTTGCATAGAAATGATCCTTGCGTTCTTGCATATCAAGTGTGCTTGGACATTTGCCATTGAAAAAAACTGCTACACCAGTACAGCTGCAGCGACCCTGCAATTCTCACTCTAAAATATTGCTTTATATTTTAAAAAATGGCATAATCTTAGAGCAGATTGTCTTTTTATTGAAAAACTACCCTTGACAAGAGATTTAGAAAAATCTATTAATTTAAAAGACTGTATGTTTCAGATCAATTTGAGATGATGTTAACTCCATGTAGGAAATGCCCTAAACTCCCAGGAGTTGACAGGGTTTCGTCAATACTTAAGATCTACATGTTGGTGAAAAATTTTAACTTCGAAACCTTCACTACCAACCTATTTACAGTGAGCGGATGATGTACCCTCATTAGGTACGCAAAATACTGGGACATGGCAATTTACACTTTAAAACAACCTCCAGTGAGCTACAATACAACTCAATACAGGTTATAGAAATTATACAAATTATAGAAATGTGCTAGGCAGGCATAACTGCAAGCACAGAATGCTACCACGAGTAAGAAGATTAACAAATAGTTGAGTTGTGCATCAGTTCATTTTAAATACAAATGTAACAATAACAGAGGTGTGGAATAATACTGTATAAAACTAAACACACTGAGATGTGTGTGTGTAATTTTTTATATATATATATATATATATATATATATATATATATATATATATATATATATATATATATTTTTTTTTTTTTTTTTTTTCTTATTTAAGGAAGTATTAGATAAGCAAAGGGCTGTTAACCCTTTATGTTTCATATGCTATTCTAAATCAATTCCCTTCACCGAAGACATGATTGCATTTCAAATTTGTTTTTTAAGGTACACTTTGATGTGGATCATGCAATTCCGATAATAATAAAGAAAAAACAATCTGCTATGTAGATAAGCCTATAAAAAGGATCTCTGAACAGACTATTTTAAGGTTTGCGACAGACAATTTTAAGGTCTACAATTCATTTGAGTTGAGGCTGTTTGAAACATTTGAATTGGAACGACATTTCAATAAATAAATAAATAAATCAGGGAGATCAAAATATCTGGAATTTCATCCACTGGGTTGTTTGCCTAATAAAAAAGGTAAAGTGGGACCACACTGAACCCCACAGTTTATTGAAGGAAATATCCCATAGCTATACCGCTTCAAATCAACGCTTCTAATCCATTGAGTTACGTCCTTCACGAACACACTATTTCAGTTTTCTATGCAAAACAATTCAATATCTGAATAAAAAATCACTACTAATAGATTGCAGTGTTTAAATGGTGAAATCAGTGAATTATTACCCTTCTGAAAATATACCAATTATACAAGAGCTTGCACCCCCCCCAAAAATCCTTTTTTACCATTGCTGATTTCTGGAAGGTCAAATTTGGTGAAGTCCCACCACTGGAGCCTGTAAGTTGTATTAGCGATGTTACTGGCCACTGCCGACTGCCCATCTCCAATCACAGCGCCTAGAGAGAGAGAGACTGTGGTTTACTCCAATGAAAACAACAAACACTCAACCACATATCTTCTAAGAGCCTGTTAGAGAATAACACTTTGGGATAAGGCAGAAACACATAAAAGACTTTGAATGCATGGGTCTTTACTCCCCACAGAAAAAAAAAAAAAGTTATGTACCTTTTATTGAACCAAGATTTAGATTAAAACAGTCTACTTTTAATCCCCCACAGACTATTTTCCCCAAGAAAATTGGAATGAGATGCATCATCTTGCTGATCGGCAGCAGGTGACAGAGGGCACAAGATGCCGTATAACATTAAAAAGCGATCTCAATGTTAGGACGGAATAAGCAAAACCAACTCAATGCATCAATATAGCACTGCACAAGGTCAGTGGCCTTTTATATTTCAGAATTCACTAAATCTGGCAATTGTGCTTTTGCAAGTATTGTACATTTAAAGTGGGTGTAAAGAAAATACATTTTCAATCTGTGTGTGAAGCATGCAGCGGTCTGTCAGATCTCAATGTAACGCAGCTAAGGAGCTGAGAACTGAAGAAGCAGGTCTAAAACTGCCATTAAAACACAGATTTCTTCTTGGTGTCAAACATCTATAATTAATGCCAGTTAATGGAAATAAAACTCCTATTGCATAGCAGTTTCACCCATTCCAGGCTTTAACAAATTAGCCACAGCGTGTCAGTAACAAGCTCAGATGTGTTCTATCAACTCTTAGTAAAACCAGGAATGGATCAAAATGCTATGCAATTGAGAATCTTACTTCTATCCCTAAAATATACAAACCATTTCTAACAGCCATAGTAGAAATCATTTAAATAAGCACAATTTTTGTTTCAGTGCTCAAGAGAACAAAGCCTCTAAACTGTACTGTCGCTGCTACTATCATAACACTTTCAACTAATTTATCTCATGTGTTCAGTATATGGCAAATGTTCTCCTAGGCAGAAAAACAAGCGTATTGTATTGCCTGGATGAAAAAGAAAATAGGAAAAATAAAAATGAATTGCCTTTTCAATGGAAGAAAATAGTTTTTTAAACAAAATGCATTTTTGTTTTTAGTTATTCATCTTGTTCAGAACAAGATACAATTCCCTGCTATAAACAAATGGTATTGAATGTAAGGCACTTTGTTTAAAATAGGGATTCACAATATTTAAAAGACCATTTGCATCACTACATATCTATATTGTTCCCAAGGAATAGATTCCTTTATGTAGCTCTCCAAAATATACCACTCAAAAACACATTAACAGGAATTAATCATTTTGTTATGCTTTTCTCTGCTTTAATGCTTAATGTTGCACATCACTCACACTCGCTTATAGAAGATTATGCACTGCCAACTCCTGCTGCTAATACAGTGGGTCATATTAAAAATCAACAGAAACACCAATTTCTTCAGGACATCACGCACATTGTCATCTTACCTTTTCACACAACACGGCCACTGCCGTCGATTTATTTGAACGATAAATCGTGTTCACAGGGAAGGAGCAACCCCACAATTAAACGGAAACTGCTAGATGTGTAACCCAATGATATCTTAATAGCCCACGTTGTGATTAAATAATTCTCTAAATATTATGGTTTTGTGACAAGCGCTAAGTGGCATGTTAATGTGCTAATGTGACTTCTAGAACTTGCTCATATACTGTAACTTTACAGCAATTACCTGTTTAAAACAATCAAATTATCCGGCAGGGAACCGAAGCTGCATAGCATGTTCAACCAGATAGATCCTTGTGTATTAAAACACAAAATTAGAATTAAAAACAATGAGTATTATCCACTAGTTATTTAACTGTTTCCCTGATTGGTAGATAGTTTCATAAATGTATATGTTTTTGCTCAAAAGAGCCAACTTCCCAATGTTTCATTATGTTTAATATACCTTTGACCACGGAAAGAGTGTGTAAAAACAAACAGTGGTGGTACATATAGGCTTCTGATGCCATGGTAACATTAGGTTATTAGCATAACTCTGGTTCCTTCAAATAGAAATGGAACCATTACTTAATGGGTATTTATCCTAAACATGGGTAAAACCTTGGCAAGAAGCAACTGCTGCCTCAATCTGTGCAAGCCGGCACTTTTTAAACAGTACTTTGTAGCTGGTGCAGTACACATTACTTGCAACCAAAAGCTGCTATCTCAGACTGCACACGCAGCAATGCTACAGACAAAAGTACTCAAATAACGGAGCGAGTCGAGACTCAAACCGGGTCTGCTGGTACTGGATCAGGGATGGCATCACTGTTTTATTTCACAATAACAACTTTGAACAATCTGAACTTTCTATTCCTTTCTATCTAAACCTACTGAGTCTCCATTTATTTTCCTTTATTCTTCTATATTGTACATTTTATAATTGTATTTCTTCTTAAACTACACAGTATAGGTCATGCCTGTTATGTTAGGCATACATCAGTGCATGCAGACTATTAGAGTTATACTACATAACCATAACCCTTTGAACAACCAATAATCTGTAATGGATGCATCAACAAGAGCTTTACATGTACAAACACTGGTATCTGAACATTGTCTACATGTTGAAATGAACAGAAGCCCACCTTAAAAGTGAATTAAAGAAAAAAAAAACTGAGCCACAAGAACAGTCTACCATCACAGCTAAACAAAGCAGAACTGCAAATAAATGGACACTTTTTTCCCCATTAAATTAATATATTCAACTAAGTAAATGATAACAATTCATAACTCTATTGATGAGAAAAGACGGAATGCACCGTTATTAGTTACGCCAATAAAGACGACATTTTATCAAAACATTTCAGACAGCACGGTTTGAGGGATTATGTGGGATTTTATTATTTTCTTTTTTGCTATCTTCTCAGCCATGTAAATGGGTAAGACTTTCATTATTAAAAAACAAAGAAAGAAATTCTGGGCAACCTGACAGCTTGTCACTTGTGAATAAAGAAGATGCTGAAGCAACCAAAGAATGGGTAAGGTCAAGGTTGAGTTTAAAATAATCTATAAATGAACCTTGAAAACAGCCACTGGCTCAGCAATTCATACTGTAGGCTTTAGTCTGTTTCCATATTAATATATATGGAGAGCTTAGAATATTTATTGACCCTTTCATGGACAAAATACAGAATGACGGTAGAAAAACTTCTCCCGACTTCTCTTTATATCCCATAAACCTTTGAGCGGAGCGAGACTGACGTCCCCATAGAGAATCAGCAGAGTTGAGTATCTTGGTGTAATAGAATATCTCTGATAGAAGTCCATCAATATAAACCAGTTTAAATATGGACAGGTATAATACAAGTGTCTGTATTGTATTGCTGTTGAAAAGTGAGTCAAGATAGAAAGTGGTATCATATCAGTAAATTCTAAACCAAGACACATTTTACCCGTACCATACAGATACAAGTCTGAACACGGCTACAGAAAGAGAACCTACCTATAAAAATTAAAATCAGACCAGGTCTAACTCCTTCAACAAATACAGGAAGGAGGGCTAAAAGAATTTGTTAGGACGAGGCTTAGTGTCCAAAGCGATGGCATCAAGTATGTTTTTTGACAGGTGAGTGCTTTTTTTTGTTATTTTTTTATTTCTTGAACGCACAGGTTTCTCTGACAGATTGAAAAGCAGTTCTCCATGCGCTGCTAGGCAGCGTGACAGAGTGGCTGCTAGGAGCTGGACACACAGCAGCGGCTCCTAAAAACACACTCTCCCGTCTCACCTCTCTCTCATCAAGTGCAAAACCACTGCGTCAAGTCAGAAACTCTCAGCCAAGGCTCTCAGAGGAATTGCCCTCTGATGTCCATTCCCAACAACCATGCATGAGCTGACAGCAGCCAGGGAAAAGAGGGAGGGGGGATAATGGAAAGGCTTCTCACTCTCTGTTGATGTTCTGTTTAAGATAGATCTTTTTTTTCTCAACTTTCCATTTTTGCCCCATTATGTCATATAAGAACTGATTGGCACCCACCTTTGTGAAGCCTTTAGCCTCCAGTCTGCAACTTCTAGGTATACAAATTTATCAGACTGTGTTAAGAAATAGCATTTTGCAGATTCCTAACACAGCAAGGGCTTTTTATTAATCCATACCCACAAGGAAAAGGAGAAAGTGATGAGTTTTTTTTCATTTTAAAAGTACCATTTATGAAATAATATTTTCTAGCACATTTCACACAGTAAAGGATTAAAGTAATCTCCAATTTACTAAAGGTGTTGCTGCATGATGAAAACTAGTTGGACTTTTCCTCCGGTACTGTCAAGTCCTCTTGCGATTAGCAACAGATTTACTTTCAGTTCTGTTTTTTTTCTGGCTTCTTTTACTGGTATTGGGTTCTTTATAAACTTAATCCCATTTCCCAGGCTGTTCCCTCGTTCTCCAGACAGCCCTGGGAGAGAGATAGCTATTACATCCTCCCTAGAGCAAATGCCTGCCAAACCTACACTCCATCCAACAATGAGCCACAAAGCTACAGCATGCAAGTTTTCTCACTGCCAGAAACAAAAGGATTTCCTCGTCACACTAGAGGAGGGGACCTTCCTTCCACTCTGGAACAGGCTTGGGGTCAATTCCTGTTTTTCAGTACCAATTCCTTTTTTTTTTTTTTTTTTTTTTTATTTTTCCCAATTTCAATTCAAAGGAATTGGAATTCATATTTTAGGAGGCATAATTGTTGCAACTGATTTCATTTACCTGTTATTCTCAAATTCAAACTGTTAATGACAAACACTGTTATCTGACCTCATCCAAATCATTCGTCAGCTTGAAATGTATTCACAAGGTCTGCCTGCAGCTCACTTGGAAATATGCAGTATATACTTTGAAATACAAAAAGTAGCTTATTTACAATTAAGGCATTTGTATGCAGCTACTGCACAATGTCCTGTTTTATGCTGGATATGCACTGAATAAATAATCTAATATTAGTATTAAGACTAAGGGGAGGGGGTACATTTGTGTGCCAATATTCTAGCCTGTTAAGTGAAACATGACAGTCAGATTACACCATCACATCGTCCTTTCCTTGATGTGCACAAACAGGCCAATCCCATAGAGGAAGCATTCAAATGAGCATCAGCAACAAGAGCAATACATTTCAATTTGTCACATCGGTTTAACAGCGTGACGACGGTGACACTACTTCTGTCATCTCTTCCACTGTTCACTGGCTTCCAATTTATTTTCACCTGGATGCGGTTTTGGTTTTAATAGGTAGCATTGATGTGTTATCACATTGTTTCAGAATGCTTCAAAGTAAGTTATAAAAACGTGTGTGTGTCTGTCTGCACAAAACAATGTGAAAATGTAGTTTTGAAAATAGACCCATTCATTGAAATCCGTTACTTCCCTCCCATCAGGGCTTCATTTGACTACCTTCCATGCATGACTCACGGACAAGCAGAAAAATGTGTCATGCTTTTTGAGTGACAGACTTGGTAGTATAGCTGATGTGTCAATAACTTTGACTGATTCGGCTTCACACTGAAACCACATGGTCATTTTAGCTTGTCAGCATGTTTCTGATTTATGGCATCTACAGAAAACCACATACAATGTCTAGTCTTCATATAAATGCAAATGTTAAGTTAAAAGGTGAAATCCTTGGTCAAAATGAAAGCATTCAAAGAGACACAATCATCTTCATTCATATACATTATGGCACACATTTTGCATGAAGTGTGTCATTTTCCAATCTCCAAACACACTAATCCATTTAGAATCCAAACATTAAAATGGTGTGTAATTCTGCTTCACTGGAGAGCTAGTGACAAAGTTCTTTAACATGTAATTTGGGTCAAGTGTTAAATGACACTTCTGCTCTACATTTCAATTTCTGCATTTATTGCAGCCTATATAGCTGCTGTGATGTTTTTCATCACATCTTCACAAAAAAAACACAGCCAAAACATTTTTTTTCTTTCTTTCATTACCTTCAGCAGTGGGCTGGCGCTCCAGTTATCTGCTTCTCTGTAATCTATAATCATTTAAGATGCAATGAGGTTCAGGGCTGCATTTGGACTGAGGTTGCTTTATCCTCAAAAAGCAATTGTTCTGTGTATTGTGTGTCTATGTTCTCAAGAATATACATGCTGCATCACAAATAGACCCTAAATACAGTGCAGCTTACCTGTAATAACAAGCATTATTTGATCTGATCTTCAGTCAACTGTAATGTAATGACATACAGTAGCATGGGCATTTGAAAACTTTCTGTAATATAATGTCATTTTGACACCTCTTGAGAAACTCATTGGAATAAGGTTCTAAAATAATGGCAATACATGCATATTGAAGCAATGCAAAGTGCATGGAAAACATGTTGTAAGGAAGCTGCCAGGGAGCAGGATTGTTGCAGAAATAAAATAGAATCTGCAGTGAACAAAACACAAACAATATACAACAAAAACAAAAAATGAAGTTGAATGGCTCTGCATTTTAAAATTACTGTATGACCAAGTGGACAGCATCAAGTTTGGCCATCTCAAAAGAAACAGCTTTTGATACTCAAGTCAAAAGAGCACCATTTATCAGCAAAGCCAAAACCAATTAAAATAATGCAAATATGTATGTAAGGCGCTTGACATTTTAAGTAGACTTATTAATAGCTGTATTTTGTCCATTATTAATAACATTCATTAAATG
Organism: Polyodon spathula; assembly: GCF_017654505.1. Taxonomy (NCBI): domain Eukaryota; kingdom Metazoa; phylum Chordata; class Actinopteri; order Acipenseriformes; family Polyodontidae; genus Polyodon; species Polyodon spathula. The sequence continues at coordinate 2,616,300 of NC_054550.1, read as the reverse complement.
TGCTGCAAAGCCTATCTCCCCTTATCTTAAACATTAAAAGCACAACTATACTTTAAAAGTACTACCACTACCACCCCCATGCTGACTCGGGAGCAGCAAAGACAAACACACGCTGTCCTCCGAAGCGTGTGTCGTCAGCCGACCACTTTTTTTTCAGACTGAAAACTCACCATGCAGCCACAGCGTCAGAGGACAACGCAGCTCTGGGAAGCTTACAGGCAAGCCCGCAGGCGCCTGGCCAGACTACAGGGGTCACTGCACCCAAGCATCTCCCCCAACCCCACCCCCCTGGCAATTGTCGCAATGCTTCCCCAAAAAACACTAATAATAATTACGGCAAAAGCTGCCTGAAATCCCGTCTGTCATTGCCGCCATGTCCGTCAGCACCAGCACATCTAATTTACAACCCATTCACAAACTGCTCAGTGTCAGCTGGCCCGTTCTGTCACATTTCAATTTAATTCTGTCTAATCTCGTCCTGTGAAAAAATTAGTCATTATAATGTATTATTGTTGCCATTCTTTTTACTGTGCACCTCCCAGCACTAAGCGACACAAAAGATGTACTATACCATTGGTTAATGATGGATGGGCAAACAGAGGGAGGGGGCACTTATGTTAGTCTGAGCTCAACATGGCCGCACTTCCAGACATTTTCAAATCAATGTGTTTACTGGCAGTGCAACTGTGTGATTTTTTCCATCTGTGAGCCCTGTGCCAACTCAAATGTTTAAAAAGAAAGAAGATCTGTCTAAATCAGCAGTGAAGTGTTCTAGGATTTACCTAATGTTCAGGTAAGCAATGGGTGTACAAATATTCGTCCCTGACAACACCACCACTGAAAACATTGATTTGTGTTTGCTTGAATTACAATTTCATCAACATAATAGTCTCTCTGTATTTCTTTTTTTTTTGTTTTATGATTATGAAAACAAAAAAATCGCTTTGGTGCTCTTGGGTTGGATTTGCTTTTTTGCACCCTAGAACTGCCTTGGTGCCCCTGAAATTTCACACCCGTTGAAGGCAATATTGCCTTGCCCTTCATGACCTTAACTTCATGCCCTGATACTGTACCGAGCCACAGGTTTCTAAAAGTCCTAGAGAAATTTTGGAGTATTTTTCATTCAACAGAAACAACTGGTGTGGGCATGGATAGCCCTCTGTTCATGCTTCAGATCAGACAGCACATGCGTAGGCGAAGTTCCAATCTATCCCACACATCACCGCAGATCAGCCTGAAGGGAGCACTTAACTGAGGGCAATTCATTCTTGCTGTTGTTCAACTCTCAGCTGTACTTTTGCGCGGCACCTGGGACTGTGATGACAGCACCAAAAGTTATGACCAACCACTTTTCTTGAAGACAAGCTTTCAGACCAAAGTCAGTCATCTAGTTCTTTTGCTTTAAAAAGTGAACCAATTAACCTGCAAAGCATGGTTATGTTACTTTTAAAAAGTCTGTTTATTAATGAAGAACAGATTTAGCTTATTAACAACATGCTGTCAAAAAATCTACCCTTTGGAGAGTGAAGTGAATCGTCCTCCAGGCTTTCTTAACAAGCTTTCAAAATACACAATAAGCCCTTTATGAGCCATTAGCAAGTTTAAGTGTGTTCAGTTGGCTGGCAATAATTAGATTGAATTAACACTGACATTAAGGACTCGGGGGGGGGTGGGGGGTGGGGGTGTAATACTAATAGAGTAGGCATCTTTCCCGTGGATTTTTTTTTTTCCTTTAATCAAAACGATTTTCTACAGAGATAAGTGGTCATTTCTTATGAGATGCTAGTTTGCATCACGTAATGTTTCTCCTTGATATATGGAAGAATCCCAAGTGCATTTTACATTAGATCAATCAAGAAAGAGAAATCCAGTCTGGGGGCAATTAAAAGGATAGAACTTTGATCTCGACAGAAGCTTGCAATGAAGCTGGGAACAATGGACAAAATTGATATAAACAATACCATTTACCCCTGATTGCTTACTCTGTTACAACATAACTCATAAAAACAACTGTTTATAAACATACAGTCAACAAATCACAACAAATCAATAGTGCTTTGGACATTCAGTTGCTGATGCAAACTATGAAAAAGTATATTCTCAAATCTGAATGGTTCTACACTTCCTTACAGAAAAGCTGCTCATGCTTTGCCATTACTGCTAATGGATAACAGCAAGCTAAAAAACCAGCCCAGCAGCGAAAACAGTCAATCTCAGTCACACTGCCCACCATGCTGTGGGAATCCATACAGAAAACTTTGCTCCGATTTCTCTCCAGTGCCTACATTTAGCGGTTTGGCTTGCTGCAGTTCAAGACAAAGTTTTAACAGTCGGAGAATGTGTGTAGGAACTCCTCCAGGGGTTTTAACCTTTGGGGTCATGGGTTTACAACAAGCAAACTGAACTATTTAATAGTATGGTATCCAGAAAACTTTTAGCTGATACACAATAAAACTTGCCTTGCCTTAAATGCGCTTCAGTTGCAAACATATATTCTCTGTTATTCTCTTGTGACAGAAGGGTCATCGTTTTACTGTCATTTCTTAATTTACTGAAAGGTCGGTCCTTGTGCATCCGTGTGCCACTTTGAGGAAGCAGGTCTATATTATTTGCCATTACTCTGATGAAGGCATTCTCTTAAATTAGTAATGTACTTTATACATTAGATCTGATCCGATTTTTTTTTCTTGCAATGTTGGGAATAATGATCCTCTTTGTCACATGTTTTTAATGCTGGTGTGCTGATATACCATATATAAAATCGCTAATTTTCTAAAGGCTGCAAACACCTCTAGAGTTGTTTTGGAAACCTTTACTCAAATACAATTTAAGCATTGCATTGTAGCTGAAAATGTATTGTGTAAAAATCTTCACTCAAGCATTGATCACGGAAGAAATTCTATGCTTTCTGAGGCAATTATTGCCGTAAAATGTTGTCTACAGATTGTATTCCACTAATATTAGTCATATCTGCGATACTAATTAAACTGGGCATGCTCAACCATAACATGCTAAAAGCTTGAAAAACTTAAGGTTAGTAAATAGCCTAGTTAATCAAATATGAGGTGCAGTCAACTGTGATGAATCTCTTCTGTCTGAAAAAAGCATCAGTACATCAAATAAAACATCGTGCTAAAAACATAGTATCAGGTAGGCGTCAGGCAAATGTTGAACTTTGCTTTAACCAGGTAGCCACTCACGATGTCCATGTATATATGAAATGGGATAAAAAAAAATTATTGCCAGCAGTCAAACTGATTGACTTAAATATGAAATACATGAACAGATTTGTGTTTCACTCTGATGTTTTTTTTCGATGAATTCTCAATTGGCAGTGAAACGCAGGCTGGCAATTCAGGATAACATGCTGGCAGATCAGAGCAGTGTTTGGACCTCGAGAAGGATTCCAGGAGGGGCAGCCATTAGAGCCAACCCAGATCCTGACAGACACATAGACCAACTGCTGCCTCGCCCAGCCTGGCACAGAAGCACACACACGGTAACCTTAAACACATGCTTCCCAACAGGCATGCAACAGAGGAACGTCAACTTAGCTGAGCAAAGTACAGCAGTTATTACCATATTAAAGCTTTAGTGTGAAATGAAAAACACCAAACAAGAATACAAGGTTGCTATTTCAAAGCTGCTCGAGCTCTAAGCAGCTACCCTAGCCATGAATCAAATGTGAATGTCAGTTTCTGCCCTTTAAAAAGGAAGCATTAACTGATCGATTTCAAACCAAAGACCCAGCTGCTGTGACTCTGTGCTCTCCAGCTTTAAGAAACAACATTGTCAAGGCACCTCATTACCAATCCATTCTTAAAATGACAGATAATTATCCTGATGATACCATTACAGCCATTGTCAATTTTCTGGAGTCTGCAGAAATCACTGTGCAACCTGATGTAGGGTTCTTTCTTTGACACAATCCCTTTTCATTCCACTGCAAGATATTTGCATTTCATTCCTTTTATGTCATTTACTTAGATGCAAGGCCAAAGCAATTAAAAACAGATAAGATTTAATGACCAACATTGATTATAATAATATAATAATATAATAAAAGGTGCTAAAGCATGCTGTTGGATTTAGTTTTAAACATTTTTCAATAGTTTGCAGTTAACAGATGACAGCTGCCCCCTGCAGGACAACATAAAACAACAATCCTGGTGAAAGGCTTGGAACACACTAGTATCCATTATATTTAACTCCTATAAAACTGCATATTATCACTAAGGTTGCTAAAATATTGGGCTACCTGTTTGAGACATATATAGTTTAAAGTAGCCTGTGTTTATTTCTCAATCATTTCAGTTAAATCTAAATTTAAAACACAGTGTACAGTGAATACAGACCAGGTTTTTTTTTTTTTTTTTTTAAATCAATCTTAAAAGTCAATCTCACTTCCTTTTTTATTGTGCTTTGTACTTAACAGAGGTCAACTGACCAGCTATATAAACCTCTTCAGCAAAGCACTCTTATTTTCTCTCTCTTCATCCAAAATAACGTATTACTCAAAGTGCACCAGACAAGTTGTTATTTTAATTGGCATTGCCAGACTCGCTATAGAGTGGCCTTGGTATTGGAAGACACATTTTTAATGGCAGCAGATAGTACTACAGGAGGGTCAAGGATCTCAATTTCTTATTTTACTATAGTGTATACGTTTAAAAGGAATTGGAATTGGAGCAAGGTGTCCAACATGCGTTACTGACACAGGATGCACGGGAATGGTAGCATAGCTAGAAAACAAAAATGGAAAGGTTTTTAATGGCCTCAAAACAAACAGGCACTTCTCATCGACCCACACCACTGTTGACCTTCTCCATGTGGATAAAGATGAAAACATCTCTTGAGAATTAAACCCATTGATGGACTGTTCTTCAGTAAAGCACTGTAATATATCAAACTACCACAAGCCAAGGGACACCTTTTAGAGGCGTATTGTGTTAGGTGTGAGCGATTATAGAAGCAATAAAATTAACTGCACTTTGAATATCTCCTCTGTGCTTTCAATTCTCTTATCCCCACTTCTTGTGCGGGTGGAGAGCAATAAATTGGTCATTGTGGCTTGAATTTCCATTTAGATTGTGAGCATTAGAATTTAGAAAGAATCTGAAGCCTGACAAACCAATCTACACACTGCTGAGAACAGCATTCAGCCCTGTTGCAGATTCACACAAACACAGTTCCATTCATAATTAGAAAAGTCGTTGCTTGCAGCCACAGCAAATAGGAAGCTGGGAGTATAACATTGTGGTCTGACCAACAGCAGACAGGGAGGTGCTGCTATCAGACACTAGTTGCTCTCAAGAATTTATAGCACTTTTCAATAAATACTCTTCCTCATTTGTATTTTGCTTCATGCAAGTTCCTGTTATATATTTTGACAAAAGCTAAGTTCTCATAGGTGGACATTGTTTTACTAATGCAATACTGACAAGATGAATGTAACAACATATATAACACCCTTCCACATGTAAATGGCTCCTCTTATCAGGAATAAAGTGACACAAAACAGTTTCACTCAGTCGTGACTCTACCTGCTAGGACCCTGTTAACAGAGGAGTGAGTTGCCAAGCCAGGCTGTCCCCTTTCATGGAAAATCCCAGCATAAGGAAGATACTCAGGTAACAAGAAACGCCTAGAAAATAGAAATAGATTTTAGACATACAAACAAGTACCTACCACAAAACAACTGGTTTGGATGCAAGCAGTTTTATAAAATTTTTGCTATGAAGTCAGCATTTGCTGGTTTGTTTAAGTATTTACTAAACAGTGATGTACTTATTTCTTTTTATTTTTTATTTTTTTTGGTATTTCTCTAAAAAGTCAACATGAAGCAAATAACTTAAAATCACAGGTACAACGTCTCTAATGGAGCAAGGATTCCCTGGCTGTCCACTGTACATGAAAACAAGCATGCTTACCGAGGAACAAAGCGCCCCAGTGAGGGGGCAGACATCCGGGCATTCCGTGGCGCTCTGTGTCTGGCTCGCTCTCCATTATCCCTACAGCAGAAGCAAAGCAAAGGGTTAACCCAATCATCCACCTCTTTGGAAATGCTGCCCTGTTGCAAAAATGTTGTACTTCAGAATAATAAGTACTGGCCCTGTTTAACAACAATGGAGCAACACCGTGATGCTCAAACTTGGAAGATTCACAGACTATTTTTGTGAACGTTATCTGATCTCTACTTTTTCTTTTAACAGGATGCTGAACTTCTCCATTTCACAAAAGCCCTCAAATTCTCTTTGCTGTAGAATTTGCAAGTAAAAGATAATGGGACTAGGTGGTAGTGTTTTCAAACTTAGGGCATCAGAACTGATTTGAGTTGCGCAGAGTAAAGGTTCAATATTCTTAGAAATTAATTCGTACTAAGTTATTTATGTAGAGAACAAGCCAAACATATATTTTTTTAGCAATGTAAAAGTAACATCCTTAGCCGAATAAACTAACAGTCAAAGCACTGAAGGAAGCAATTGCCAATGACATTGTTACATATAATGGCCTCGAAGAGTTAAATCACTCCACAAACTCATATGAAAAAGCATCTGATCAACCATACCACAGGGTTGTGAAAGGTCAATTGACATGGTTTTAGTACAGAGGTCATGAAATATGGCTTCAAACACATCATCTGTGTCCTTGAGGAGTGAAAAACTTGTTTGGAGAGGATGAGACGGTGACAGATAATTAGAAATGCTCATAAAAATCGGTAATAATTGGTCAAATTGATTACTGTTTAGACATTAGGCATCATTTCACAACAGAAGTAATTACTAAACCAAGTGGATGACTCAATTAAGGGGGCCAGTCATCGACTCATATTAATACAACTCGATAACTCCTGTATATTATTGAAGTCAAGGGAACAAAATCCGGGGTCTGTTCTCAATACTGTGTGTTTGTTTTTTTAGCAGCTTCTGTTTTTTTTTTTTTTAAATAGAATCTCTATTGCAATAGGATAGTTTTTATAGTTTATATACCATATCGTCGAGGTGGCTGAAAATGAGTGAGTGGACCAGGAGTTTAGTAGCGGAAATGGAGAGCTGTATTTTGCAGATGTTGAACAGATGGAAACAGCAGGTAAGATGGCTTCCCATGTACCGGTCTGGACCTCTCAGAACTACACTGACAGATGGATTTACCAGTGAGCACCAGTGGGAAATATAATTCTGGGAGGTCAATGCGGGTACATGGGAAGCCATCTTGAGGCTGGGAATACAATTAAATTTCTTTTTAAAAAAGCGGTCAAAATGTAAATAAATAAATAAATAAAACACACCTTACGTAAACAGCTGTAGCAACACATGGGAACATGTAACACAATAAAATAAAAAGGTCCTTATGTACTCTTTAAACTACTATCCGCACGCATTCAACTGATCTCATTTTGCATTTACACAGTCAGGGTAGGGGAAGTTAAATTAAGACCAATTTCATCTGTGTTAACCTAACCCTAACACTCCTGGATATCTACTTGTTTCATTTGAACGGTTATCGTTTCTCTTTTTATTCGAGTCTTGACTAAATTTATATCATTTCTGGTAACTGTCCATTGGCAAAATACATTTAAAAGGAAATGCTTTTGCAGGGTTGTGTTCTTAAAGAAATGAATGAGAAAATACACACTGTACTTTAGCAACCTGCATTAAAAAAGTACTTCAGACAGACAATTAAAACTTGTGTCAAGAGAATGTAAAGACACTACCTACATGTCTAATATTAATTAAAAGTACAATATAATTTTAAAATATGAATTCAGGTCACAGAAATACTGGAACAACTGTGATAAATGAGTAGCAATAAATCACATGCAGGTTGCAGATCCCCTGCATGCTATTAATGAGGTCAAAGTGTGCATATTCTAAAAACTGATTATGCCCTTCATAAGGCTATTTGTCTCTGCAGTGTGCTCTACTTTCTCTCCAGTATCATTTAGTCTGCATGTTATGAAGTTTGTAATTTTCAGTTTTTACTGGATCTTCAACGAAGCTAGAAACAACTGTCAATTAAAAATTAATAAAATCAATTAAAAAAAAAATCATGTCCATAAAGGAAATATAAAACTGACATAAAATGCATCAGCGAAGATGGCTGAAAGGAATACTGTAATTCTAAATGTTCCTAATATTTATTTTATAACTTGTTTAGCATGTGGTCTGTACGATTCCCAACTGATGTGTCTGCTTGTATCATCATCTGAGTCACTTCCTAACCATTTCTTAAACAATTACTTCTGAAAAGACTCCCCAGAGGTGAAGAGGGAAGCATACAAACACTGAAGCTCCCATCTGAAGCATTCATAACTCATCAATATCAGAAACAAATCATGAGTCAATGCTCTCATCTAAAACATTGAGACACCTTCAAGTGATCTTTACCTCAAGTGCACTGCATTATGCACACGTTTGTTTCATCAGCTGCATTTGCACACTCCATTTATTTTTGTGTTGTACTAGCCACTATTTACTATAGGTCTCTGCTGTTAAAAAAAATAAAATAATGCATGAGTTTGTTTGTAGGGTATCCTTGTAAATTTACAAGAATTATGACACAGAAGCAATTGGCCATTATGTAATAGGAGAAAACCTGGGGGCCTTTCTCTACCAAGTCAGGGAAACACTAATTTCACATTCCCCTCTCTGCACAAAGGCAGGATGATGAATGGGGAACCACTCCACTCCAGTTCCCTTTAGGGAGTGAATTTCAATTACACTGCCACAAGTCACAGGGGATTGTTGCCCAATTGTTCAATAACCCAATTACAAAGTTCTTTAATATATCAAATACCTATTTATAGTGAGTTTTAATTCATCACTCTTCAAATGTTTTGGTTCAAATACAATTACATCAGCCGGTGTTACCATTTCCCAGTTAAATCAAACCAGACAAGAGAACATTATGTGGCACAATTCAAGCTGCTTGGAGAGAGCAAGGGACACAATGGAGGGATCTTATCAAACACAAAAATTCAGCTGGACATTAGTACAGTAACCTAAATGTACACATTGATCTGCAATTCTGTAAAGCCATTCCCCTAGCCATTATCACATTTCATTCCCCAGCCCTCATTATGCTAAGCTGACAGAACCCAAACCAGCTTGCGACTTGGAACTTGGTTTCAGCCCTCTGCAAAACACAACAGATGAGACTCGCCTCAAACTAGGTCTTCCGGTCTCCTGGAAGCAGGTTTTAAGCCACTGTTCCCTAATAAGTGTCTATGTTTTAAACTGAGCTTTCAATTCACACGTCAGCAGTAGCACCGGAATCCTTTGAGACATTTTGATAACCACCTGCTCTTTCCAAGTTCCTATGACTTCAGCTCCGATTTTCTGAGCCTTGTTTGCTGCACTATTTTTCCAAGTCACCAGGCCTTTGAAAAATTAATTAAGCTTGATGAAGAAGATCGGGGGGGGGTGTTGAACGGTAAAATGTTAGAGGTTTATTAAACTCACACACCAGATGTTGTTTCCTACAGATTCTAATAAAATGAAAAACATTAGCAAAGCTAGTTGGAGGGCACACAGAATCTGTCACATAGCAATAAAAATCTCAGACAAGAGGGACACTTTAAACTCTTTACCCTTCAACTGACATGCCAGCAAGGCTATAGTGCTACTATAAGTTTCCATGAATCCAGGGCAAGTGTTTTTCCTGATGTCAATTTTTCTATTGACCAGGACTACAAATGAACTGTGGAGGCAGATAATGATAATGGTAGAGAGTCTCTCCTAACCAGATTAAATACGAAGTATCTGCACGCCTCAATCCCAAATATGTGTCAATCCACCAGGCAACTGAATCTCCTCTACATGAACTCACAGCAAAGAAATGACAGCACTTTAAACTCTATCCTGGCTTTGCTATTAGATATGAACCAAGTTGCAAGACTGCTGTTATCCAGACATTTGCTGACAAAGACTGATAAGGAATCAGAGTCATTTATAAGAATTATTCTTAAAAATAAAATACAGTAGACTCCTCTCAAATGCATTCATTGTAAACCCAGGAAAAAAAAAAATGAACGTAAAAGGTGAACTGTATGTACCAGAATGGATATTAGCAGTCAAAAAAGATTCTGTTTTGCCAACTAGAACACTGTGATTATTGATCGTTTTGTTTTAAAGACTTGTGGTATATAATTCAAATATTTTAATTTTAAAAATGACTTCTAGAAAAAGCACAGTAGGTCTAACAATAAGTGGTAGTGAATATGTTAAAAGCCTGTTCTCACAAGGCAGCAGCGACGTACTCAAACTCCTCAAAGTCGACCTCGTTGTTCTCCATGGACTGGGAGGGGTTGGCGGGTGGGTTGTCGGGCGAGGGCCGCAGTCTGTTCTGCTGGTAGCGAAGCGAGCGTTGGCGGATGCTGTCTCGCCGGGAAAGGTACTGGATCATCCTCTGGGCATAATATGCAGCTGGGGATAACCTGAAACAAAACAGAGTGAATCAATCTCACACACTGAAATACCAGATAGATATATGCATGTACACCCAATGCACTGGCTCTATTAGATTGATTGATTTATTTTTACACACACACACATCACCCCTCGCTATACTGCGGCTATATCTCGGCCGTAGAGTTGCCTCCCCATATTTACTGTCTAACTGCATATGCCTTGGCTGCAACATGCATTAATGTACTTATAACTACTGTTCGTTTTATTTCATACTGTACATCACAAACAACAATATACAAAACAATTAAAAACAAAAGCATTACTATCGCACTGTTATACACATATATTGCTCAAAACACAAAGCAAATTAAATATCTACTTGCTGAAGTGTTTTCTTTTTTTCAGCCAACGAGGTGGCAGCAATGCACTACCAAAAGTCACAGGGCAGTGACGTCAGCTCCCTAGCAACAAGCCTCCTATATTTCAATGCAGCGGGTTTGTGCATTTGAAAAAGGAGAAAAGACTCATGAAATGAACTGGAGAATGATGTTGATGAGAAACAATTACTAACAATTAAAATGGTGTGCTGCTTTTTATATGAAAAATGAAGAAAAACCAGGTTGCTTACAGGATTTATACTGGACCCTGACGCCCCCAATAAAACTAGGAAGAGGTTGTACATTATTTGTTAGCCTATTTGTTTTTCTATGGGTCTCTCGCTATATCGCCGCCCTTGATATACAGTGGATTTATATTGGACCCTGACACCCATAATATATCGAGTGAGTGATGTGTGTGTGTATATATAAGTGCTGGGTAACATGTATGCAGACACAGCTTTCTGCAGGTTGGCTTTGGGGTAGGGTGCATAACAATTGGCTGTGGGATGTTAGATGTACCGGTAGGGGAGGGGAATACAGACCAGCTTGTGCAGCTCTGTACTGTAGATGCTCCCCACTGCCCACAGACTGTAGAAAACCTACTGTACCTGGTAGATATACCTAGTATATTTCATCAAAGCCAAACGGCAAAAGCACAGAGTTTTCAAGTCAGTTGAAATCAGACAGAGACAAGACAAATCTCTTCACTTGCTTTTGCAAAAAAAAGCTGCATTATTTAATTTTTTCTGTGAAGTACCCAAGGCATTGAGTTGCTTGCATTGAGCTGATACAGTGTTGGATCAATAAGGGGCATGCTACTGAACTGTGAACCCACAGCTCTAACCAAACAAGTGTCAGTGTCTTACTGGGAGAAATCAATGAAGTTTTAAAAATAAGGTACAGTAATGGGAAATAAAGAAAAGGTGGATTCGAGCTGCTTTGAATCTAAAATACGTATAGAAGCAAGACAAGCCTTGAACAGAGCCAGTGGTAAAGTTATTAAACACGATAATAGTTTCTCTTTTCCATGGACGCAATAAACAAAGCACAAGATACTGTACAAGTTCATCCGTCTTTTTATAAAGCTCTACTCCACATGAAAATATAAAAGGAGGTTTTGGGGTATTCAATGAGGAAACATAGAAAACAAACATAAACACACTGCTGTGATGGCTGACAATGTCTGTGGCTCTTACTAATAGCTGAGGAATCTGTTAAATCCCAAACACCAGGTTCTAATGTGTCAGAACGCTGCCACATCCCCATCATAGCAGAAAATGCAATTAAGCAAAAACAGCAACCCTTCTGACAGCCCCAGACGCCTTTCTGGAGAGCTCCAAGCAATTACTGTCAACCCTCACACCGAGGGACTGAGTGCAAACAAACCAGCCATTTAACCCCTTTCTAGCAACCCTACTAATATAGAAGACCAAAGAGAAAGAGTGGGACTCAGGGTTCTCTAGGTAAGCGAGTTAGGTTCATGGTGAGAACTTGTTTAACTATATCCCAGGAGTCCTCAAATTATTCTCATACAGAAACCTGATAAAAAGTCAGGACAGAACCCAGAACCCCTAAAACCTTACAACTTCAGATTTTACAAACTTATTGATCCCACTTAAAGTATAACAGAAGTTGGAGGTAGAGGGTGAGATGGACAGATTCAAAACCCATATTCTTTGATTAATACCATGAAATCTTTTCTATATAAATCAAGATTTAAAGAAATTTAATTTGTTTAAAAAATGTATCATATCTCTGGTATAACAAGAACTGAACACAGTGGCAGAGGAAAAGGAAGATAGGCCCCACTGCAAGACCTTATTGTGGGCCCCCTCCCCAAAGGTTAAACGTTATTTATAAATATCAAAAACACACCAAATCAAGTGTTCAATACTGAACTGTATGTAATTGTCAGAATGTTAGCATGTATGACACAGTACGTAATAAGAACGTTTCCTACTCTCCTACTTTATTTTATTTTGCGTACATCTTTACATCCAACACTGCACGATTTTTAATCATAAACAAATCGGTTTAATCACTAATCCTACCTGGATTCCCCAATTCTGCGATCCAGAAATTATTACAGAGTTCACCATTCTGCAGAGACATTTGCAGAAATTGCCTCACAAAGGAAACAGTGTATTATTATTATTATTAAATCAGAAATACAGGCATGTTGATTTGCTGTAGTTTATTTTGGTACCCGCAGCAGCACCCAGCAGCTTCCGTCTAAACTACAGGAAGAATCGTGCACACAGAATATAACTGCAAATGTCTGTGATGAATAGTACCCAAAACCTTCCAGGAAGACATGCCTCGTACCAGCCTATGGGAGAAGAGAGTTAGGATAATTAAGACAATAGCGATACCTGTTGAAATGAGGGAGGATACAGTCTGAATTACTGGCACCGCACACCAGCAGCTACAGTGATACAAATGTGTAACATTTGCAAATATAAATGCGAAGGATATTATCATTGTTAAAAACAAAAAAAAAACACAAAACACATCTTTCGAACCCCTCCAGGGCCCTCCGAGTGAGTGGGCCCATGTGCAGCTGCACCTGCTATTGCTCCTTCTCTGACTGAACAACAGGGCACGAAGAACTACTGTATGATCGATTTGACATGATCATGGGAGACATCTATCCTACAATAATTCAGTGTGTGTGTATGGGTGTCTGTGTTCTTAAAGCCACCAATCAGCTATCCTTACTCCTACAAACATTGCCAAGGGCAGGCTATGAGACTACAGCCCTTGAACACAAGAGAAGCTAAATGGATACAAGCCAGCTGCAGGGGAACCTAGAGAAAGGGTCAGTCATGATCACTTCAATGCTGGATATCAAGTGCCTTTAACCTTTACTGGGAAGCAACTGGAAGCCATTGATATTTGCCTGCTTACATCAACGAGCCAGTGTTTGACTCCATACATAACACTTTGTGGAGCTACTGTTGTTACAGTACTTATCACACTCAAAAGCAGAAAAAAAAACTGCTGCAACGCTGAGTTAACAAATAGATGTAGCCCTGGCAGAGAGATTAACAGTAATGTCGAGACTGCATATTCTGAGTATCAGGCTCCTTTGACAGACACTGTTGTGTAAATTGGAGGAATACAACGTTTTTCCACGTATATTGTTAAAACACTTGGATACAAAAGCATGTTTGTAAGATAAACTTGATTTTCATTTGCAACACTTTTGATTGGCTTCTACAGGATAAAATGCAAACAACCTATTTTTAAAAAAATAAAAATTAGAAATCAAGTGTTTCGTTTACCGTTTCAAGCCATCTACACAATCTGTTCTCCAAGATCTTCTATCTTCTCATAACAAACTTCTTAAATATTAGTTTTAGTAATCTATCAGAGCTATCTTGACCTTTTTTTTTTTTGCACGTTATATCTGATAGACCTGAATAGTCTGATTAGACTGTATCACCACTTGGGTTTATTTATCAAATGTAACAGGCAAATATTAACAGTAGGTTCTGTCTACACAGGGAAATCGAGACATATAGGGAGACAACTGTAATTTTAACAAACAGCATTACCAGAGATAAACCTCTATTCCCCATGATGCTAAAAATGCAAGACAAGTCACACATCAAATTAGACCCCCCAACACAACAAGAAAAGTTTTAAAATGAAAACAAGTGGAAAATCTCTGTTATACTCTCTGTAAGTATTACAGAAGATATGGCTACAGAATTAAGTTGTAGGCCTGTTCCTTGGAGACATCACCTCCCAAATATCACTGTGTTCCACATCTGCTGAGTGTAGGTGTGGGTTCACAGCAAAGTCTTAAATGACATACCAGATGGCAGAAGCTTAGCTCTTTCTCATTAAAACTATAACCGAGCAGCCTCATACAAAACACCCCTGTACTTTCTGAAGGATAGAAGATCAGGACCCATACTGCTGCCATAATGCAGCAATTATCTTCAAGGTGGGAGACTTCACCGTCTTAGGATATTGGTATTTTGCAATTGTTATCAACACAGCACAATTTTAAAGAAAATGATGGACTGGAATTAATTTAATGATTTGTACTACACACAGTATCGGCCGTCTACAGTATTAAGATGACAGAACCCAAAAGCAGGAAAAAAACCCCACCACAATTAACGGTTACATTCATATTGCATGCTGAACCTACGTACATTGCCCTGTCCACAACATGCCTTTAAACTAGCTTATAGTGCTGAACCTCAGGGGGTAGTCTCGAGTCAAGGTCCTAAATTCGTCCACCTGATGCATTCTCTGTAATACCAAACTATATTTTTTGTGTATCCTCCTACATCCCAAAATGCTTTTTGATGTTTTGGTAAATAACGTACTCAGAACAGGTGTCTGAAGGAGCTGAACGACTATCAATACTACTGTACCGTCCGTTTACAATTTCTGAGGCTTGTTGTAAAATGGTGGATCACGGCGCGGTGTGATCAGATGCCGAAATCAAGGCACATTGATATCTGGAGCGATGAAATCGGTCAAGGAGAACTTCAAAATGCAACGCACACATTATGATAAGATGTACCTTTTTAAGAAACAAAGCCATAACGTTCATGCTAAGAAGCGCTACGTCTTCCGTCGGCACGGGCTCCATATTTGCCGGGTTGTAAACATAAAATCCAATCCATGGTGGCACAACGTCATTAAGTCCCACAGCCCACTGCACTGCTAAGAACTGTAACAGGACTATTTTACTGGTGTTTGTACACATTAAGCCAGACTAAACATGAAGCAGTACTTTAGTGTGGGCGCTTTGAGCTGGATAAATTAAAATGTTTGAGTACGGTTCTCCAGATCAGGTACTGTCCAAATACATAACCAACAGAAGCGGGGAACTAAGTTTCGTTACAGAGATCTCTACTCAAAAACTAACAATTTTATCTTGGCAAGGTTATGGGTTTGCAGCTAGGATCCGGGCAAGGAACATCTGACTGTCAAACTAGAAGCACCACACAAAACACAGAGCCATGGTCGATTCAGAACGGGACTGCTTTCCTATAATAGTTAAGGCCTGTTCTATGACAGAATTTGACAGGAAACACCAATGGCCTACTATTCCAATATCCCTTTTGTTTAAAAACTGCAGCACACTCATAAATCCAGTGCATGCATGCATGCAGACTGCTTTGCTCATCAATGCATCAAGAGAAACTGGAACTGAAGCTGTGATCATAAGACTTTCTAAAATCCCAAAGGATTTTATTTTACCAGCGTTGAACAAAGTACATACTTTTCTTTAAGACCAATACTCACCTAGCGGGGTCGGGATAAATGGGGTGATCTCGAGATCCCGACATGTCATATCGAGAGAGGGAAATAAGAGAGGACTCCAACAGCCTCCTAGAAAAGGGAGCCAAAATGTTATTTTATAAGATGTCTCTAAAAGAGAATATATGTTCAACATCCCGGTGAACATTTTTCACCAACTGCAAACAATTGGGTCATTCCAGCTAAAAATGGACCAAAATAGGATGACGTTTCTTCCATTTGTGGTTGATGATGTATTAACCACAAGTGATGGAGAAAGGGCAAACAACCTGATGGCATTATCAAACAAGTCGTGCGATGTGCCAAGATGGTGTTTAGAAAACATCATCCACGTATCCATAATTTTATACAGATTAAGAAACTGGTAATAATGCATACACTGCAATGTGCTACTTGTAAACAATTTACAATATTTCGGCTGCTAATGGGACAGAAACTGTATGTAGTATACGAGCGACATTTTTCAATTTGTAAAATCATCTGTACACAATATGGTATGTCCACATGCACTATAAAGCGTGTTACTCTCAAGCAGTTTATCAAGCTAGGCTTCTCCTTTCATCCTTTTTTAAACATCACCCACTCTAATAAACTCTGGGTTGATCAACTGAAGGCCCCGTAGATGCACTCAGTCACGCCTATTCTGTTAACTCAACCATTGCTCTGTCTGTACCTAATTGGCATAACTTTCACCCGCTGAATAGTGAAACTTCAGCAGCCCATCCACCCCTTGCTAACTATGCAAACCTAATTCTCCAAAGATTAAGCAGATTTACTCAATTGGTTCTGAGGATTAATAAAAGTGGACCTGGACAACTCACATACCTAGTGTTTGAATTACCATGAAAAACAGAACATAGCAACCTCTATTTAAACAGTTCTGTACTGCAGTATGCTGCATGATATGAACAGTTAGAGAGATGCTGTATACAGGCTCCAGAAACGAACTCCAACATTTCTTGTATTGCATGTAAACAAAATCTGTTTTAAGCAACATTTTACACTGTATACGCATTGTAGGCTACACATTTGTTACATCAATTTTTCCCCATAAATCGCATCCCATTCAGTTGCAGTAAAGCTTAAGGACAGAGCACTGAAGTCATGACCCCAGGGAACATGTGCTTTCAAACAATTCTGTAGACACTGAAGACATTTCAGCTTGAATAACAAATGCTCTTCAAGGGCTAAGCTCTTAAAGCTACTTTAGAAAATGTTTTTTTTTATTTTATTTTTTTATAAACCTTATAAAAGCATCTCATAAAACATTTCCATGCATAGTTTCTTTAAAATCAACATTTTATGTATCATAACCTTCTTTCAAATCACCAAGAACTCAAAGGAATGCCTGAATACAAGACCTTTATACCCTTTCGGGGGCAAACTACTACAGTATGAGCAGGGTTTCTTTGTTTTTTTTTTTTTTTTATGATTTCATGTTTTATTGCATCTCTCCTCATTAAAATTATCCCCACACGAAATTCAAACAATGTCTCTGAAATCCCCAAGACATAATATTTTCTGCTCTAGAGAGCTCTGACTGTTTGAGGGAATGAGCTTAATTGCATTAATAGTAAAATCTTGTTCTGTGAAAATTGGTTTTACGCTTCATGCTCAAGCACCTGACACCGATGTGAAGAGTTTTCCAATTTTAAACACAATAGCAACTTTTATTTCCCGATTCAGGGAGGTAGATTAAATCTTTTTTCTGCACAATCCGATAAGGGAACGAGTGTACTGCAGATTGTATAACCACCTAGACGGAACTGTACTGTGTTATTTATACTGGAACGGCAATAGCAGAATACCATTCTTTTGCTGCTGAAATTCCAAAAGTATGCAGACTATGTAAGAAGCCATCTGTTTAAATGCAAAAAAATAAAATAAAAATTGCATTTAACCAGAGCTGTCCAAAATTATGCTTGCATCCCATCGATTACATTGTGTACCTCACAAGTCATGAAGGTCAGACTATATTAGCTAGGACAGACGAAATGTATTCACAAAAGGACTGATGTATTGACCTGTATTGGTTAACCCTCTGCTCTATTCTCCAAAGAGTACCACGTGTTTTACACAGTAGCCCCCAATGAACTAGAGGATTTTCAAATCAAAGGTTTTATTTAAAAAGACCAATACAGATTTTTTTCTTCAATAGCTTTGCTAAGATGCAAACAGAATTTCTTTCCATTTGTTTTTGCCTCCCAAACTAACAATAAGTTGTTATTCAATAAAGCTCCCTGATCTACACTTTAATAAAAAAAAAAAATGTCCCAGCTAAAAAAAAAAATTGCCTTGTCTTTTATGGTTAAAGCTCTTTAAGATGATGCATTTCTCTAATCCCATAGCAGTTTGCCCAGCAATAGCCAAAACTCGTTTTAACATTACAGCAGTAAATCACAGTATCACCCAGGCTTGCAGAACATTCAATTCAAAGTAAAAAATGTGATTAATGTTGCACTGCTTATAGACAGGTGATATGGCAACAGTAAACAGCATGAATATACTGGAAATGTTCCCACAATGGTCAATTTCTCAACATGTAGCTATTCCACAAGAACACAGAACAAGGTTGTAAATTATACTGAATGTTTACTTCAAAGAAAGTCAACCCATCACAACACAACGGTTAAAGGCAACACACCCTGTAAACTCATTTTGGGTAAAGCAGATTTATTCTAAACAGCTCCTACAAATATAGTTATATAAACATTAGATCTCAGAATGAGACTGTGCTTATGCAGTGGAGAAGTCTTTAAAAAGTGGTAGTTGCTTGAATTTACATTTTCACTAAAACATATTGAATGCCTGCAAAAGAAAAAAAAAAAGAAAATCATAAAATAAATAGAATCCATTAAGATACTTTAACAACTCTTCAAGGTCGACCAAAATTTTAAAAACCTTTCCAGGCAGCCCATAAAGCACTGTCAAGGTCAGATCAAGTCCATCATCAGTAACCAAAATAACTTGTCAGTCTAATGTGAGTCGAAGATCACAGTTGTGTTCATAGATGACCTCCAATATTAAATCTGTTACAGGTAATAAAATATAGCGAGCCATCTGCTGGTCACAGCCCGCAAACTATCCCAAAAGGAACAATTAAAAATTAAACAGGTGCAGCTCAGAACCACAAGGGCTTTCTGCTTCGCGGTGCCTTTGGTGAGGCGATTATTAAAAAATATACCCATGTAACAGTCGATAAATATTATCAGCTGCCTCTCCTGAAAGGTTATAATAATAATGAGAAATGACATTTCAACAGGTAAAGTTGGGTGAGTGATTAAAAAGTGTTGCTAAACTTAAAGTGTCCTGTTGCTTAAAGGAAAACTTAAATAAAATTTGGTTGTAAACACAACTGTTACATTACGTTTTCCCACTGCATTCTGAAAATATTTATTTATTCCATTATAAAAGTTTATGCCATAATGTAAAAAAGCATAGCGAAAGCATGGTAAAGTATATGTAAGCATTGTAAAGAACAGTGAGGTATGGCAAACCAGGGAATACCATGGTAAATTCATACTACAGCACAGAGGAAATGCACAATAAAACTGCACATTTTTACACCAAATCGCTTTTGGTTTGAATGGCAAGGAACAAATAACTGGTTCATTCTGGACAACAGACAACAGCGGAAGCCACTGTAACTAAAGGGCACAGTTTCTGTTTGTATCACATTCATTCGCAACCAAAATGATCCCCAGGAGTTTCCAGTTCTAACATTAAACTTCAGTTAGTGCCCCATACGAGAATGGTCTTGGAAGGGCATCATTTCAAGTGACAATCACTTCAAGTGAGATTAATCGTCTGTGAAATTTAACTGATCGGCAATTTTATAACAATGTTCTTGCTAAAGTACAAAGTCATCAATATAATCTTCATACATAATGAACATGGTGGGGGGGGAGGCAAAACTATTATTACCAATTTCTACAGTCTATCAATATAATTATTTTCTTAATTTTTTTTTTTTTTTTTTTTTTTTTTTTTTTTTAACACACAGCCCAATAAACCTTTTTTATATACTGTATTCCTTCGAATTTAATATGCACTTTAACTATTTTCTGCTTTTCAAAAATAGCCTGCGTCTTAAACTCGAGTAAAGTGATGCGTGTATTAAAAATCACCAACAAAAGATGCAACTACCCGAGTACACAAACAGCAAAGTGACCAACTGCCAAGAAAAGAAGTACAAAGACGTCACAGCCCCATTACACAAGCAGCAACGAGAAGCTTTTACAATTTTAGCGTTCTAACAAACAGCACCAGCTTGGACAGATCGGAAATGCTAACCAGACCCCCTTGTATTTTTCAACATGTCAAGCAATACCACAATTCACAAAATTGGGAGAAAAATAGGTGTGAGTAATCACGACTAGAAATGAGAAGCAGCAGATAAATGTAATGCTTTGTGAGATAGCAGATGGTCACAAACTGCCTCCATATGTGTAATTGAGGTTGTATCTTTGTAAATGCATATTTATGGGGCTACGTCTTAAATTTTAAGGAATATGGTATATTACTTAAACATCAGTCTACCCAGCTATTTCTACCAGGTGTGTGTGTGTGTGTGTGTGTGTGGTGTGTGTGTGTGTGTGTGTGTGTGTGTGTGTGTTGTGTGGTGTGTGTGTGTGTGTGTGTGTGTGTGTGTGTGTATATATATATATAAATAATCACGCTCACACACAAATGAAGCACTTAAATGCAAAGTCACAGTTACTAACTTTATATAGTTTCTGGGCTTCAACATGAACCTTTTTTTTTTCCCCCTGCTCAGAGCCAATTTTTTTTAAACCATCTTTCTGGAATTAAAATACCTCATTAAAATTCCATCAAGGACATTGGTTCAGCTATTAAATACTGCAATGTAAGCAAAATGTAGCAATGTGAATGGTGTTGGAGTCTGTTCAATAGCCCATTAAACGAGCCAGCTCTTACTTCATTTCCTACAAACACAAGGCAGTAAAAGCATTCTTTTAGTTAGAGGCTGCACAGCTGTGTAATTAAATTCCTCTTAAAAATATGTTTAGGAATGTTTCTTAATTAAAGACTTTCAACAGTGCTTTTAATACAGCTAGTTGGTGGTGGATAGGTAAAGAGATCAAAAGTCTGCTTTATTACTGCCCACCAAGATTCAGATAGGATTTTAGCTACTGTATTGGAACACATTTTATCCTGTCATGTACTGCAAGAAGAAATAAAACATGCACTGCAGGTTTTTTTTTTACCTTCTATAATTTGAAATTAATTGTATGCTTTTTTGCTGCAATGATGAGGTTGATTTTTAGCACTGAGAAGCAGTTTGCAGATCAAGGATGACACTGGCTTCACCTCATTCCATTTGTTCAAACCCGTAGTACCTCAAGTATGCTGCAATACGATTGGACAGGACAAACAATTGCTCTTTACGCTACTACTGTGACAAACTTACAAAAATGAATGGTAAAATTGATTTATTAACTGTCTCGCCAAATCCCTTTGCAATTACAGCACAATTAATGATTTTACGATTAAGCCGAAAACCTACAAAGACCACGTTAATTGAAAGGAAATTCGTGAAGATGAAAAAATTGAAATCATTTGATAACATTTAATTTAAACGTATCCTTGTCTTTTCACATGCTGTATCACAAGAACAATTGATTCAGCTAACATTTGGAACAGTCAAAAGTTAAAAACTGAAAACTCTAGAGAAAAGTTAACACTGGCAGACCTGAGTGAAGTGGATTAATGTCACTGTACAGGGTCTGGTTCATCAAAACTTGTAAATTGGTTAACTGTGATCCGGATTTTGTAATCGAGATTACTTTAATCTGGACTGTTTTGATCCGGAAAAAGTCACTGCTAGATTACATTTATCCAGATTACAAATAATTCCAATAATAATAATTCCAATTATGAAAAAATATATAAAATTACAAAATCCAGATCACTGTTACTAGGATTACAAATTTTGAAAAACAGCCACTGGATGTTGAAAAATGTAGGCTATAAGCAACAATTTGCATATTCATTGTTAAAAAAGCACAATTTTTAGGATTATTTTTTAAAATGTCTTCTTTATTCAAAGGTTGTTTATTATGGAACTACAGCTTTATTAGAGCTCTACATCTATACAGTAAACATTTTATGAACCTTTTTTTAAGCCTTTAAACTGTTTAAACAGATACACATATCCAATGAAAAAGCCAACTTGATTGTTATGAATTAGGTCATCTTTATATTGTGATGCTTTCAATCCATGTGGATACCGTTTGTTTAAGAAGACCCACACAGACTCATTCTATGCATGCAACTGATTAAGCTGTTCAAGACAGGTGCAAAGATGTATTGAAAGTCTGTCTGATCTGTGCACCCCAGCTCCGCATTGAGGAATACCAGATAATCATTGCTTGATCCCCAGCCCTTTCAAAACACAAACACCCAGGATTAGCATGTAATGGAAACACAACGAGAGGAAAAAAAATCATTTCATCGAGGCAGTTTCCAGTGCAATCATAAAATGTGTCTGTCAACGGCAATCATTTTTTTTCAAATGCATGGCATCTGTGGGATGCATTAAGGCTTGGAAAAAACGTACTGTAATAAAAAGGTATTAGTAAAAGAAAAAAGCATTTCTGTTCTTTCTCTTGAGCCTGGTAGTTTATTGTAATGTCAATTACTAAATGGCACGCCATTTCACAAATACATAACAAAACCTGCATAATGATAGCTGGCAGTAGTTCTGTTGCTCTATTTGTCACACTTTTTCCTCATTATTAGGGTCAGTAGAGCTTAAAATCAGGGTAAAATATACGCGGTTTGATTTGTACAGCTGTCACATGAATAATCCATGAATGCAATGCATAACACCATTAAAAATATATAAGATATGTACTACATGGCTGTCTTAACTAGTTACAGTATAAAAATGACTTTTCTTTCAATTCTCTCTGATCACAATTATAAGATCTTTTAGACAGCTCACTGGCCACGGACTGCCAACTTCAACCATAAACCCTTCTGTATAAAGATCTTGTCTGCAAACAAGTTCTGCTTGAAATTAAAGACAAAACAATGTCCTCAGCAGAGCCTTGTTGAATTTCCATGCATTTCTGTGCCTGCATGCCTTGGCAAAAGAGAAATGCATACAGTAGCTAGTCTGTCGCTGTGCTTGCACTGCAGCAACACCAGGGAAAATGTATTTGCTTTATAGCATGTAGGTCTGTATCTGTACATTCACTGTTTTTATTACCCATTTTAATGCCCTTCATAATTAATATATAAATAATTTCAGGCCTGAGAAAGGAAGAGGGAGGGATCTTACTCAAGAGGAAATACTTAGTTTAATTAATGAATCACTGGCAATTCATATCTACAGCATTAGGAACTTCTACTGTGGGGGGGGGGGTTACTACAGACAAAAATAAAAAAATACAAACATTGGTTAATCTTTGCACCACATAGCTTCTCAAAGAGGCCATTTAGACTGCAGTAGGCAGTCTGGTTACGATGCTCTGAGAGACTTAACTGTTTTTGCCATTCAATCTGTGGTTCAAGTCACTGTTTAAATATATGAAAAGATTCAGCATAAAATATTCAGTCTTTATGGACCATTTATCACTGTAGTTTTGGTCCTCCAACAGCATAATTGAAGGCAATTTTACTGTCTGCTTTTTACAAGTGGGCATATATGACCTGCTGCTTTGGAAATATCTGCATAACTTGCAGGGTGATGGTCTATTCGTGTTTAGTGTTTTTTAAATGGCCATCGATTTATTCCGACTTGTCTCACAATAAAATCATATCTGCAGTATTCACACATTAGGCGTGATTTTCTGAAATCTTAATTAAATAATGTATACTTTTTTGTATATTCTTCTTTGAACTTCTCGCTGATTAGTCATATCTTTTTAATTGGTTTTGCTGCCATTTCCATCCAGTTTTGTTGAAATGTCTCAACACAAACTATAAGTTAACACCTGCCGTAGTTTTAAGAGTTTTGTTCATAGCACCTGGCATATCTAAAAGTATAGGAAAGATGTGCCTATAACCTGGAAGACCCCACTGCAAGCATGCATTTATAAAGTTATTTTAATGACTTAAATCTTTAAGTTATATCGTCGCAAGGTGATCCGGTTGGTCTAGTTTTTCACACGTAATTGGCAGGAGAACCAAAGGACTTTATATTTTCAGACCTGCAGCAAAGCTCACAATACCACCTTTGAAACTGTATGTAAACAGCAAGCTTAGAAAGAAGGGAAAAGACATCAGTAGCACCCTTAAATGATGTACTGTCCTGCATACAAATGAAGAAAACAAACAGCGCTTGAAGGTGAAAGACAAAGACTTGGAACCTCAACAGATCTGATGTGTTCACATGTTTTTGTAATGCTGGGGGGATTCTACCATGTGCACCCCGCTACAGACGATATTAAAATCAGCTGGAGCTCACATAATATTAAGGAACTAAAAAGAATAATGCCAGCACTGAGGCAATGGTGGAACTGTTTTCTCTCATTTCTTAGTACAATACTGCCCTCTGATGAGAAGTGCTGTATGCACTAAAGAACCTCCAAGTAGAAAATCAAAAGGTGACAAGCAGTCACGCTGACATTTTTCTTTTTATTTGACCAGTTTATTGAATCATTGTCTACAGTGTATTCTACTACACTATCTAGTCAAAATGTTTAAAAATAGCTGAGTAAAGTCATTTGTGAACTCAGCTATGCCACTCAACAAATATTACAGTATTTAAAAATCCACAAAGCAATCCCAGACACCTTTGTCTGAAACGTGTTGGTAAATCATTACAATCATCGCTGTTTAATATCTCTCACTGTCACCGTTGATGGATTGTCCCCTTTTTTCCAACTAGAGCGACATACATATTTTAAAAAATGTTGTGTGTTTTCTTTTGAGAGGAGGTATTATGGATGTGCTTTTGGCACATTTTGACGAATGTTTAAATGCTAAGCAGGGGTCATCGTTTAAACCACATCTACACACACAAACAGCCCTGGTTAGTAATTTCTAAGCAAATAAAACCCTAAATAAGTAAATCATGTATTAACATCGCAAAGACAACTACAAAAGAAGGAAAAAACCACACACACACCAAAGTATGTATTGAAATGAGGGCTGTCACTCGATTCAAATTATTGATCATTTATGGGCATTAGTTGATTAACCGGTAGATTAAAATCAGTAGATTCATCCATGCACATTTCTAAAAGTTAATCTTAACAGCTGTCCTGCATGTAATACTGAAAAAAAAAAAAAAAAAAAAATAAGCCCAATGGTAATTTGTCTTTTTACAAGCATTTGTATTATTATTTTTATCTTGGTAAATGTCTCTTTGTATTAGTGCTGCACTCTTGAGATGTACCTGTGCTGGTCACAAATGTCACAATGCAAACCAGCAAAATACTACTACTCCCCCTCCAGTAGATCCACTAAAAGATAAAATCTGTAAGAGAAACATTTATTCCTTACCTCCTAAGAGAATCTTCATCCGAATTCTCTTCAGGCATTTCTTGGTTTAAGGCCTCTTGTGATACATTCCCGGTTCGGCTCGAAGCGGATTGCCCGTAAACTCGTTCCCACTGTCCAATTTCCTGGTTGTACACCAGCCCTACTGTCTGCTCTGCTTGTGGATTGGAAGAGCCTTGCCTGGGGAAGCTGCTCTCATTGCTGGGAGCTCCACTACTCAGATCTGGGCCCCCAGTGCTGCTTCTCCTCTCAGGAGTCTGCGGCTGGCTCGCCCCTTGCCCTAAACCTTCAAAGGGCGGGTTTGGAGGTTGCCAAGAAGTGCTTTCCTCATTGGCCGAAGACGCAGCTTGGCCAGTCCTCTCCCACCGTTGGGTGTCGTGGTTAAAGGTCAGTAAGTTATGGCAAGCCCGGCACCTGTTTAGATGTCCCTGGGACATGTTGGAGTTGTTTTCGCTGCTGTGGGGAGGCTGGTAATGGGAGGGCCCTGGTCTGTCAGGGTCAATGTTATTGTTGAGCAGCTCCTGTGTTTCCTGAGCATGGCTGGCCTCCCCCTGGCTCATTCCCTGGTCAATGTCCTGCATGCGGTCGTACTCCATGAAGTAGCGGCTCAGGTTGCACTGGAGGACATTACGAATGGAAGGCTGGCTGCTCTGGGTCCCCCCTCCTCCTGTCCCTGCCGAGCCACTGTTGCTTGGCCCAGGGAACCCTCTCCCTTCTGTGGCTGAGGTGTAAACGGGAGCTTGGGAACTCCCTTCCTGCTGCCTAAGCACAGAGAGCAAGCTGACAGAAGAGGCGCTAGTCCTCGGCGGGGGCATGCCGCCCCCGCTGCCATTGCCACTTCCACTGCCCCCTGCACCACCCCCAGATTCTGTCCGGATGTTCAACATGCTCCCAGTCCAGTCGGTGCCAGCCAATCGCCCTGAAGGGTCTCTGCTCAATTGCTGGTGACCCATGGGTTGGTTAGACGCCAGCCCTAAGAGTCCCCTGCGTCCAGGCCCGGAGGAGAGGTTCCGAAGGGAGTTGCTGGCCATGCTGCCATGCACAGTGATGAAGGCGGAGGGTCGCTCAATCACCCGCTGTTCGTGCTGACCTGCGGGCCGCTCAGGAGGGAGACGAGGCTCCGTCCGAGCCGAGGAGAAGGAGGAGGCTGCAGAGAGGTCGGAGGAAGCCGGGACAGCGCTGTCCTCACTCTGTAGTGGGGACGAAGAGGACGGACGGACCACGGAGCAGCGGCTGCAGAAGCAGACCATTCCCAAGTGCTGGACGCATCCCTGGTAGGCAGGCCGGTCCCTGATGGAAGTGTAACGGCTGCCCTCTCCGGAGGGCAGGCTTGGGGGTACGCCGCTGTCCTCGCTCTGGCTCTGCTCCCCAGCCTGCGTCCCCGAGGTCCGCGATGACAACATGTGGAGGAAGTTGTGAAGAAGAGGGGTCCGACGCACAGGCTGAGACTGCAGGAACGAGCGCTGCCTTAAGTGGGGCATCTCAACACTGTCCATAGGGATCTCCGAGTCATCATCATTCTGACAACAATAAGTCTCATGTCAATAGGAATCAAACATTTTCATAATACCCCATTTTAATAGAATGCTTAACTACCTGGTGTTTTGCTAGGTTCACAACACAGTTCAAGTACACTTTATAGATTTTCTTTCATGTAGTACAACTATACTAACAATACTGCGATGAATTTAAGAATAGCGAATAACCGGGGATGATTACCTGTTGGTTTGAAGGATTCACAATCGCTGTCAGAAGATTGTGGCCCAAAGGATCAAACCTCACCAACCTGAAACAGCAATAAAATAAAATATAAAAACAATTTCCTCGTAATAAAAAAAAATTAAAATAAAGATGAGCCGGACACAGACCTAGGTTATGGTTAATAAAGTGGTCTGGGTCATCTGAACACTTAAACTGCAAACATTTAGCTTTCTAGCTACTGCATGTCGTCTAGGTGAAATTGTTTGCGGTCTGCAATAACATTGTCACTAGGCTTTACTAGATATACACTGTATACTGTTTAGTAGATGCTGCATAGTAAGTCAGGCTGAAATGTATATTGCTATCAAAGATATAGTACCTAATGTACTCTTGAGCTTAGTTAAGCTTATTTACAGCAGGCGACTTCAACCAACAAACCCCACAATTCAGCAAATCAACATGATTAAACATATTTAAAAATAGATTTAAAAACAGGATTTCTTATAAATTGGACAACTTAATTTTTTTTTTCTATGAACAAAAAACAAACTTGTAGAAATGTAAACACTGAACAGGAAGCCGCAGGGCTACCGATGTTCCACTCTTGGAAACAGCAAGTTTCATTTTTCAAAAATGGATAATCCAAAAAATCAGTAGCCCTATGATTGCAATTTGTCAACAGCATTACAGTCCAGTTCAGATCAAAGATATCGGTCCCTTATTTCTTTTTATGAGCAAAGTCCGAGCAGCTGTGGCAGTGCCAGATACTTACACATTTGGCAAAATGGCATCACATGCAAACCCAATATATCATAAAGAAATTTTAAACTCTTCCCAATTTCATGAATACATTTTGTAAAATAAGCATTCCAAAACACAGCAAAATTTATTGTAAAGACTAAATGCCCTATAATGGTGTCCATTATAAATGTTACATTTTATCAAAATCAATGTCACATGTGTGAAGCTGTTTCCTAGTCCCTTTTTACTGGAGGTCTGCACTGAAACAGCCCCTTAACAGGGGTCCCACTCTACATGCCTGTCTGTTAGCCCCCTGTAGTAGTTCCTGACCTGACTCGCTCCATTTCACTGGCGGTTTTCACCACCGCAAAAGGTTCTCGTCGGCTCCAGTCCCAAAAATGAATCTCGTTATTTGTGGCAATGAGCAGGAGCTGTGCTGTGGGATGAAAGGCCAGGGATGCTATTGCCACATTGCTCTCTGTGAACCAGCTCTCGCTACCACCCTGGGACAAGGGAACAGGGGAGAGAAAAAACAGCAGCAGCATTAATAAAACCAACTGATAAAACCGTCTAGGATCTGTCCTTCCTCTTTCGCTTTCCAGACAGAAATGAATGTTAAGTTTAATAGCAAATACTGTACAGCTCTTTAGCAAAAATTAAACTTCTAGAATGACTCGGCAGCTGTTAGCGATCGAGGCTAAAGAAAAAAGATACACCACAAATCAGAACAACAGTTTTTAAACTGAAACAATATGAAGTAACAACAAGTCTTTGCTGCTACTGCCTAAAAAACAGCATAAAAATGTAACTTATGATTGCTTTTTAATAAAAATTAGCAAGCAACTTACAGACCCAACGGGAAAGCTTGTGCTATATAAAATAAAAGAGGATACTCACATGTAAATCCCAAATGCGGACTTCTCCATCCAGACACCCGGATGCCACAAGCCCCGATATGATGGGGTGAAAGGTCACACACCAGGGAGTGCGACGGTGACCCACCAGGGAGTGAATGCATTTCCCTGTCCTCACCTCAGTGATGTAGATATTATGATTCACATGGGTGGAAGCCATTAACGTCCTAAAGACATAAGTCATGGTTCAGTAAATTCAAATTCACACCTACAACTCCTACTGAGGCCCATGGTGTATATTTTAATAGTTATGCTTACCTGTCCGGGCTGAAAGCCAAGAGGAAGGTTGAGCGAGGGCTGTCTGGCAATTCCACTTTCTGTTAAAACAAAATAGAAAACTCAAATCAATCAGCATATGCACTCAGACAAGATTAAACATTAAAAAGCATGACCCATG
The DNA here is from genome assembly GCF_017654505.1 of Polyodon spathula. Lineage (NCBI taxonomy): Eukaryota > Metazoa > Chordata > Actinopteri > Acipenseriformes > Polyodontidae > Polyodon > Polyodon spathula. The sequence goes on along the minus strand of NC_054550.1, from coordinate 2,587,001 downwards.
ACTAGGTACAGAGCCTTTTTTTTAATGAATAACATTTCACTTGTCCAGCACCCCAATTGGCACACAGCAATGGGCTAATATTTGAGTTTCCTGTGCAACTTCCAGGGGTCACTTTTTCCAGCTTAGGGGGAGGCGGATGAATAATAATGAAATTCTAAGGAGAAATTGAGACACAACAGCCAGCATACAACATGCTGAACAGAAACACACAAACCTGATTCCATCACGCATTGCTAGTGGTTAGGTTAGTTTTGTATTTTATGCTTGTTAGCAAAATAGTAATACAATGTATATGCGACAGTGGGAACATAATTGCAGCTTGTAGAATTAGGAATTTATTTTACTGTGCATTACAATTGAAAAACAGGAATTGACCCCGACCCTGGTAGCTTCAAAATAGATATCCTCAGCACTAAACCTACCTGCATACCTGCTGAACAGTGCAACTCGTACTTTAGAACTACTCTATTTCACTCTTACTCCTCCCCCTTCTCTTGCAGAGATGCCAACTTATGAAAGCAGAAAATAGTAGTGGAAATACAGTAGCAAAATATTTATTTATGTATGTATTTATTTATTTCTAACAGCCAGGGGCTGCTAGCCCTAGAAATTAAAAGATTCTTAGGGTCTGACAAGCCAATTATCTCATTTTTGCATTTCAATCTATAAATTTTGGTAATTGTAAACACATGGCATGTAGAAATTAACAACCCCAATAGAAAATACTTCAACACTGATTTATTTATTTATTTAAATTTGGAATTCTCTTTATTCTGGATTTAAATATTAGTAATGAACAGTAAGTGATGTCAAACCTGGACTGAAATATTCAATCTCTAAACTTCATAAAAATAACTATCAAAATAACACCAAGAAAGATTTAACATAGTTTTTTATTTACATTTTTACCTCTCTGCAACTATCAAAACACAAAATGCAGTTTAGTATCCAATAATTAATTAATTCATTATTTAAAGAGAGTTAAACCTCAAAACCCATTTGCACAAACACAGTGATGGGGAGTGTCAGATTATGCTTTTGCTGGTGATTCCTCACACCTATGCGACTGATACAGTCATGACACCCACCACGTTTCACAGAGAAGTCTGCCCGGCAGTCTGCCTACAGTATGTATTCACGGCAGACGTGAGATTCAGATACTCCACTTCTTTTAATGAATGACCATTCTATGGTAAATTCCTCTCGATATTTCTGACAAGCCAACCTCGATGTTTTAGATGGAGGGGAGTGAAATTTTTTGATTGATTAGCGATTCCTATTTTAATAACTGATAAGTAAGGCTGTCACGGAAATTTGGACTAAAAATCACGGCGCAGTCACAGTAAATTTGTTCAAAATCACGGAAGAAGGGGGAAATGTTGTGTGAAGTCACAGGCATGAAAATTCAATGTTTATTTATTTATTTAATCCAACATACATTACCTACATAACATAAAATTAGACATTTCATTTCACTGATGATTTCGTAGTAAGCACAGTATTCACACTGTGCTACACAGTTGTCTTCAAACAGCAGAATGTCCTCAAACACTTATTTCTCAGCTATGTTGAGATACTTCGAATGATTTGAGGCAAAGACCCGACAGGGATTGAAAAATGCATCTGCAGGCTGACAAAATCGGGCAGTAGAGTTGCACCTGCATGTATGTTTAAATCAATTGACAGCGCTGAAAAAATTGAAAGTGTGAACGACTGCATTGCAAAGTAAGGCAACGAGCTAGTTCAACATCATTAGCTAAACTGTGAAAAAAGCATTTTTTTGGTAAGGTAGAATTTCAAGTTGTGTTGGTTAAGTTCAATGTTCTATACTAAAATCACAGAACCACTAAAAACCAAGCAAAGCGACATTTGCGCAGCGGTTTCTGAAGGACCCCTAAACTGGTTACTAAGCAACCTGGCTCAGAGCTTTTAGTATGTCAGTTAAAATGGCACAATACACTGACAGTGAAATACAGTTTTATTTAAGAACCATTCATTCGTTAAAAAAGTTTAACAGGAAACAGATGGTATTGAAATGATATTTCATAAACGTCCATGAGTCTCCATCATTTACTTATTTAATAAATAATTGTAGTATTATACCCCTTCCTTGTAGCGCTGTAGCAGAACCTCCAAATTAGCAGCTGTCTGAGCCAAATCGTGGCAGTTGGCATCTCTGCTCTTACCTGACTTTCCCATTTCATCCAACGGGTTTTATCCTCCACAAGTTGCTGCAGCAGGCGCTGAGAGCCAAAGCCTTGGGCACCTCGCTCTCGCCCCGACAGGATCTGCACCGAGTTCTTCTGATGGATGACCTTCATAGCCAACCGAGGAGCCCCACGCCAGCCTCTGGACCTGGGCTACGGATCAGGTAGTCTGGCCAGCTAAAAACAGGCCATACAGAATCCCACAGGACAGGGCTCATATGACGCTAGAGAGAAATGAAATATGAAAGAGATCAATAGGTCCTCATAGGTGTATGTCATATATATATAGCCATTATATATATATATATATATATATATATATATATATATATATATATATATATATATATATATACACACACATATGTATGTGTGACGTCGACCGAGAAACGAGAAAACATCAGGCTCTTTGAGCTAAATTTTATGTATTTTTATATATATATATATCTCCTGTCAATGTTTATCACTGACTCATTGCTGCTATTAAAATAAGCAGGAAAACCTAACAATAATATTACAGTTGAGAAAAAAAATGTCCAGCACTGTGGTGAGAATCATGCTCGTTGTCTATCACCCGATTGTAATTTAAATAGCTCCCCTTTTAATGTAAATGCAGAATTAATCCTCCCAATTGTTTCTTTGCTAATTCTGCCTTGTTACTTGCTAAATTTAACAAGAGGTGTATTTCCGGACTGTAAAGTCTTTAGTGACTACATCCTTTACACAGAAAAGCAATCAATTTATTTTAAGGAACGTACAGCTAGAAATGTATAGCTAGAAAAATAGCTTTGAGCTTGTTTCTGCATCGTCAGATAACATAATTAACTTACTTAATTCATGAAAGCTGCATCTGAGCACAGTGCCTCAGATCTAAGTTTTTCACCATAGAAGAATGCAGTGATTTACCATTGCTGCCGTCTTATTTGCTCTCTTGTTCGACGTGTTAATGACTAGCAATAATATGAACTTTTAATAGTATTGACTCACACGATCAACAGAATGACAGCAAAACCTATTGATAATCAGACTTGAGACGTCAGGTCCTTCTAATAACTAACATACCTGACTGCTGCTAAAAGCAGTAAGGAAATGAAGTAATGTTAGTTTTGCATAGATAACTATTATGCAATATCGGATAAACTCACCCTGACACCACAGACTGGAATGTAAAAGAATCTTTGGTATAAAAGGGACCCTGTTTCAAAATACCATATGAATGGAACCTTTCTAGAGGACAATTTTAAAATAAATACCTTAAAAAAACAGCATCATCAGAGATATTTCCCTTCATACACAGTCAAATGAAGCCAATTAGTTGAGGGCTTGAATGGTCAAAGTCCCTTGGTGCTCTTTACTGCAGCACATCTACATCTATCTAGAATACAGAGGCTTCAGTGAGTTATAGGAAAACAAGTCCATCTCCGATTCCTTCGGTCTTGTAATTTATGGATATCACAGAAACCCTGGATGAAATTATTTTCCTGTAACTCACTAAAGCCTTTCTCTCTCCGATTTTATTTTGACCACTGTTTTGCAAAACAGCGATGCATTGAAAAAATGATATAGGTGTTTGACCATCAGTGGAGATACAATAATCTGACTCATCAATTCAACTCTCCAGTCTGCAAACAACCCTTTAAAACCTCTGGTTGTGCTAAAAGTTGTGTCAGGCAATGACTGGGCAACCATCTATAGTACAGTCCCATGGCTGCCATATGACCTAAAGGGTGACACACAAAACTTCATAGACGAAGTTGATCATAATTATGTTATGCTTATGACGTTACCACAAGAACATGGAGCCCAAAGACCCGGCAGTGCATTGCAGCATTATCAATAACAACCTCATATAAAAATGCATCTAATCCCTGTATTACTTCCCGTGAAATCTTGTAGAAGTGCAGTACAAAATCCCCCAAAAAGTACTTCCATTTTAATTCAGTAACAGTTATTATAGTTTATATCGATCTCCATAAATGTGTTGCCAGTAACCAACTAAACAGATGATGACACTTAATATTGAAACATTCACATTACTACAAGGCTATAAAAAAAAAGCCTGCACTACAGCTAAGGCAGAAAAGAAAAACTATTTCAACGCCCCCAATATAAATAGCTCTTGAGTTAATCTGGTCTCAAATTACCAACATCACAAAGGCCAAAATGTGTTGCCAGAAGTAATAAGGTGGATGCTTTTTTGATCAATTCGTTTTAATAGGAATTGGAACTAAACCAAACACGGTCTTTAAAAATAATAAATTAAAAAAAAAAATGTTAAAGAAACAAACGATTAAACGCGGTCTCGTGGAAATATTTAGCTAAATAGGACAAACTGAAATTGAATACGAAAGGTTTACAAATAAAATACAGCAGGTTTTAAATAATAATGTGTACATTCCTTTTTCAACTGGTCTCGAACACAAACATTAGATTTATTAACAAAAACACATACCAATAAACCTGCGACTTACATAAATGGTAATAACAGGCTTCTCTAAACTTCCTATAACGCAATAGTTGGCGATCAGTTGATTCTTTATTTAAAAAAAAAAAAAAAAAAAAAAACACAACGTCAACACAAAAATAAAGCTAAAAATACAAATACTTCCCATCAACCGAATATTAAACAAAAAAATACATTAAATTCATAATAGTCAACAATACACTGTCGTGCCCGGTATGTACAAAACACATTATTTACCAGGAATGCATTTTAAAAACATTAAACCAAATACATCAACACACCCAAAGGCCTCGGCCTACCTTTTTTTCTGTAATTTCTGAAAGTCGCGGGATACCTGGAAATCCTAGATAAAAATAATTCGCTCAAAAGGGGTTACAGTTATGTATATCAATTACATTAATATCGTCTCCCTTGACGATTTTTAAAACGATTTTCTTAAAAAAAAAACATTAAGGTTACAGCTTGTGAGAACACAGTACTGAATACATTCAAATAGGCAGACAGTAAAAACCGAGCGCCGAGTGGCTTGGGTTGCGTTGCTTAATCGAGAGCAGAAAACAGGGATGGGAAAGCGAGGTCCGCCTCGAATGCTTGGGTTCTGAACACCGGTCTATATTGATCAGTGGTTATGATGAGTTCAGAACACCGGTCTATATTGATCAGTGGTTATGATGAGTTCAGAACACCGGTCTATATTGATCAGTGGTTATGAAGAGTTCAGAACACCGGTCTATATTGATCAGTGGTTATGATGAGTTCAGAACACCGGTCTATATTGATCAGTGGTTATGATGAGTTCAGAACACCGGTCTATATTGATCAGTGGTTATGAAGAGTTCAGAACACCGGTCTATATTGATCAGTGGTTATGATGAGTTCAGAACACCGGTCTATATTGATCAGTGGTTATGATGAGTTCAGAACACCGGTCTATATTGATCAGTGGTTATGATGAGTTCAGAACACCGGTCTATATTGATCAGTGGTTATGAAGAGTTCAGAACACCGGTCTATATTGATCAGTGGTTATGATGAGTTCAGAACACCGGTCTATATTGATCAGTGGTTATGAAGAGTTCAGAACACCGGTCTATATTGATCAGTGGTTATGATGAGTTCAGAACACCGGTCTATATTGATCAGTGGTTATGATGAGTTCAGAACACCGGTCTATATTGATCAGTGGTTATGATGAGTTCAGAACACTGGTCTATATTGATCAGTGGTTATGATGAGTTCAGAACACTGGTCTATATTGATCAGTGGTTATGAAGAGTTCAGAACACTGGTCTATATTGATCAGTGGTTATGAAGAGTTCAGAACACTGGTCTATATTGATCAGTGGTTATGAAGAGTTCTATATTGATCAGTGGTTATGAGTTCACTGGTCTATTGATCAGTGGTTATGAAGAGTTCAGAACACTGGTCTATATTGATCAGTGGTTATGAAGAGTTCAGAACACTGGTCTATATTGATCAGTGGTTATGAAGAGTTCAGAACACTGGTCTATATTGATCAGTGGTTATGAAGAGTTTGTTCTGTTGTTCATTATATAAACAAAAGCTTCCAACTGTATATATATTATATATATAATATCATATAATATATATATATAGTCAATATATAATTATATACAATGTCATATGAACAGCTTATACAATATATAATATTATACCTTTTAAGTATCTGTTTAAAATACATATATGTCGTTTATGCAGCCAAAGAATCGTTGGCAGTAGTGTTACATTTTGAAAAACAGCTGTGGACACCAACGGGAAACGGGCCCTTCTGATTTTTTCAGAGTAAGAGTTAGCCCACATCACATAGTTATGTTTTGGCAAAATTATAAATTATTTAATTCCTTATTGCCGATATAGCAATTATATTATCATAGTCATATATATGTATTGTATCATAGTTAAAGTTAAGATATATATATATATATATATATATATATATATATATATATATATATATATATATATATATATATATATATACACACACACACACACACACACACACACACACACAATGTGACACAATTACTGATATGAAAACATCTTTACAACACAATTTAAGAATAATTTCAAATTCTTGATGTATTTGTATATAGAAAAAATGTATGCAAAAAGCTATTGCCACGACAACAAATGCAGCACAATCTGTGTATTCGTTTGACGTTCTTCCGGTAGTTTTTTAAATCGACCCTCCCACGCCACGGCAATCACAGGTTTATGTCTTCCGGATTGCTGTTTGATAATGGCGCCTGGAATACCATATCAGTTTTTCTGTTCTAGGCCGTTTTTTCTGGTTTTAATTGTAACATTAGCTATTTTAAGTACAGCGGCCGGGGAAAAGCAGTTGAAGTTTGTCACGTTGGTAAGTCGCTGTTAGCATTTTAGATGGTGATTGCACCGTTTTTGTAGGTGAATAGTGGAAGGGTGGACAGTAGATGACAATCTCAGGATTGCATTATACATTGATTAGGGTATGCACTGTATAGTGGAGAAACCCAAATGCTTTTAATATAATTTCCTATGTTTTGTTTCAGCATTAAGGAGAAGTAATATATGCATTTTACTTAGCTAAATAGGGTCACTGCTTCAATTTGCATACTTTCTCAATGAGCTGGTTAAATAGCCTAATAATACTGTGATGATTGAAAACAGCTGTTTACTTGATTAATGGTAATACCCCTTTAAGCGGAGTATGAAATCCCCACGCGTACATGGTTAAATAACATGGGACTTATGTATTTATTGTACATACAAACTGATATGTATTGCTAAACCTGTTTAAATTGCTGTATAACTTATATGCATGAGAAAATGTCGTTTATATATAAAATTACACAAGCTTGGGTACCTAGGGTAATACATTTTTGGGTATCAGTAATAATAGATTAATTAATCATACTGATGGCATTACAATCCATTAATAATGTGTTAATGGCAAACAGCAAAATAACAGATTTCCATAAATGCACACTGGACAGTGTATTCATGAAACATTGGCATGATGTATAGAACTTAAATGTAATGAATGGCAAAGCTCCAGTAGTTATTTATTTCACAGCTGGATAGTGTAGAGAAGCAGTGTCATAAACACTTTCTATCATGTGCTGACCTTTTAAAACGAACGTTTCGGTGTCAGCTCAGTGTTGCCTTCAATCGGAACAGTAAATAATCATATTATATATATATTAATATATATATATATATATATAATATATATATATATATATAATATATATATATATATATTATATGTGTGTGAGGGAAGCTACAACTGTATATCCTGCCATAAATATCTAAACACACTTAGACTTTGATATTATAAATATCTAAACACACTCAGACGTTGACATTTATAAATATCTAAACGCTTTCTGGTTTTGATATTGTAAAGCGTAGCTGCTACAAGGTGTTCTGCATAGTGTGCCCAATGATTAAACTAGAAAAGTTATATGACATATGCATATTATGACTTTGTTGGTTTCTTTTACAGTAGTTTCATCTCTGTATCCTTAGAATTGAACTATTCCTCTTTTCCTTTTGAGGCAAAGATCTGGCTGAGTTGGTGTTCCCATAAGTGATTTCACATTCTTTAACAGGGATTACTGTACAGTAGAGCCTACTTTTAACCCATCCTGTACTGTAGTGTCAGTAAACGAAAAAGTGTATGTTTCCAATCTCGATTGGTAATGAAGTATAAATCTGGAAAGACTGCATGGAAATATTGTAACAGGGAGGACAGCACTGTAATTAACCATTCAAAGCAGTATTTAAATACAGTGCTCCATCATGTGACACTGCCTGTCAGTCTGCTGGATATGATAGTGTACTGAGTTGAACAATGGCATTTTGCCATATAATACATGCAGAACCATATAATGCAGCTTTTAACATGCGTATCACCTGCTTAATAGGAACTGTACTTTGTTTAAACAAATAAACATACAAAGAGCTGTATTCTTATCTGGAAGAACCTGTCTGTGAAACAATACAATAGCATTTTCTATGTTAAGAATATTTGTCTAACAAAACTGTTCAGTGGTCTAACAAATGTAGCTTGAGCAGTTTTGCAATGCAAACATTGAAACCTTTGGGATGGGAGTGGTAAGAATATCTGTACAGTACAGCATGCCTATATTGGTGGTGATGATATCCAGTGATTGCCCAGGGCGTTTCTTGGCAGGCATTGCTGTTTTTTATGCAACGCATTTTGCAAGAGTCGCAGGAATCCAAATGGAAAGTTATACAGTATTTTGTGCAGTATTGAGTTGACATGCACAACAATACAGAAATCACCCATTCATGATAATCCCAACCCTTGTAGATATAAACTGCTATTTATTGCAAGAATTGCCCTTTATGGGTTTTGTTAAGGTTGTAGAATGGATTCCACCTTATAAAGTACATTCAACCAGAAAATACTTCATAGCAACAGGAAGCCACAGTGATTACCAGACAGTACGTTTCCCTCTGCATAAATTAACTAAATTAAACCTGGTACTGTTTAAAATTTCTTAAGGGAAAGACATTCCAAAACTGGCTTTGAACTGGTCCTACTTTGTAAAGTGATAATTAATCTCCTTTAATACTGATTACTGTGAATCGCACATCGGTTGCCTTGAGCAGACATGCAGCACTTCTGAGCTGCAAATGTGAGGGAAATGACACAAAGCAATGAATTACTGCTTTAGCTGGTCTAATTTCAGTCAATGTAGTGTCATGTTGAAGCCCTTGAGAGAAATGCTGGGATTGTTGCCCTTCTGTGCTGCAGCCTCTTTTTTAGATTTAACACGACTGTTTGATTTCTAAATTTGTTTACTAGTGGTGGGATAAAGAATCAGAGGGAGTCACAGTATTGTACTTTTATCTAAAGCTAATTGCACTCTATGTGAATGGACTTAAATAACCTGTAAACTGTTATTGGGTAATAAAACTATCCATCATCCTTATAAACTGTGTGAGCCTTATCACATGCAACATCCCTACAGAAACCGCATGATAGTCATTTTTTTCTTGACGTGATTGCATTAAGACTGCATAAATTCTGATGTTATCAGTTGGATCAGTTTGACATGTGATTGTGTCTTCGTCTGGTCATGTTGCTTACTCGTTCCTGTTGAGCCACTGGTATTGCTTCCTCTCAGAAACCTTAACTGTGATCTCCTACACTTTCCCACAGTGATTAATGGAGTCTATGATGCTGTACATTACTAGCCTTGAGGTACAGCACTGTTCCATGGTGTTCAGTTTTGAATGTGCTGGTTTGCGCTGTTGCATTTCTGCTTTCAAAAAATGGAAAAGTATTATTAAAGATAAAGAAATGTATCTGATGAGTAAGAACGGAACTTGAAATCTGTTGACCTGAACATTGAATGAGCAAAAGAAAGTAGGAGTAAGCCTGTTCGTTCCTCAAAGCTGGCCTAGCTGGGGTCTGGTCTGGATTGCTTAGTCATTGCCGAACATGCTGCAGTACATGTGCACTGCAGTGTAAGGGCCAGTTTGTTCTGACCCCTGACCCAGATTGTGGTTAGCTGTAGTGATCTGTCTGTTTTTGTTTCAGCTTTATCGTCATGGTGACAGGTCCCCTGTCAGAACTTTTCCCACTGATCCCCACCAGGAGAGTGCTTGGCCTCAGGGCTTTGGGCAGCTCACCAAAGTAAGTCCTGGCACAATCCCTGATGATAAAACAATATACACTGTAGACACCATGGTTACTGTAGGTCTTGTTTAATGTGACTTTTTTGTATATCATCCCTTTTATATGGCACAACCGTCTTCTTTGTTCTCTCTAGCTTGTCTCCTAATTATTTAAATTGTTTTAATTATTTATTATATACTGTGCATGATTGTGTTTAGGCATTGGCATAAACCAGGGTTGGCAAAAGTGTGACTTTTTGCATTTGGTCTTTGTTCCAGCCAGGTTTAATTGAACCAATCCAACCTTCATCCAGACCCTTAAGTAGTTAATTATATCATTTTACCTGTTAAACCTGAAGTGGAATGGCCCCCCATGACTGTGATTGGACACCCCTGGTGTAAACAGTATCACAAGCTACTTGATGAAAGGACTGACAGGATGTTGTAGTTAAGGTCCTGTGTTTCTCTTGTATTGTTCAGGTGGGGATGAGGCAGCATTTCGAGTTGGGACAGACTCTGAAAAGACGATACAGAGGGTTTCTTAATGAAAACTACAGTCGGAGAGAGGTAACTCCTGCACTGTTGACCTAGGCTGGAAATACCTGCTAATCAAGTGCTGACGAACCTGAGGACAATAGTAGTTGTGTTCTCCTGTCCCACCCAGATCTCAGTTCGCAGCACAGATTATGACAGGACGTTGATGAGCGCTGAGGCCAACCTGGCAGGACTGTACCCTCCCAATGGCAGTGAGGTCTTCAACCCAAACATCACCTGGCAACCCATTCCAGTCCACACTGTCCCAGACACTGAAGACATGGTAAAGACCCTGGATATTTTCTCTACACCTGTGCCCCTGTGTTCGTAGATTCCTGAAATAACACACAAGGCCCCATATTGAAGCAGTAGCACATTTTCAGAGAGAAATAAAACAGATGTGAATGTATATTGTTTACGAGATGGGTGTACTGTTTAACCAAATGTCTCTTTCAGTTGCTGAGGTTCCCATTGCCAAACTGTCCTCGTTATGATCTCCTGATGAACGAGACTAAGAAAACGGAGGCATTTGTGAACATGACGAAGAACAATATTGTAGGTGGCTGGATGCTGAAAATCAGATTGAAGTTTTTATTGAGTTGAAAATTGTTCAGATTGACACAGGGCAGTTTTTATATTTTCTCTTTTTTTACCTGTTGCAATACTGTGGTAAATACTTGTGCATTGTTGCATTATAAAATAAGCATGTTTGTTTCTAGTATAGGAAGACCATATTTACCCTGTTTTATAGCTTTCACGTTTTACATTTTAATTGTTTTTTGTTCAGAAATTTTTGGAAATGGTGGGCAATGAAACTGGGTTGAAGGATGTATCTGTAGAGTCAATCTGGAGCGTCTACGATACTCTGTTTTGTGAGGTGAGTCTGCTGTTTCTTTTTGATCTTCTTTTCTATTTGCGAATGTCTGTGGCATTCACTGAGAATACTATACCCAGCAATGGCATCTAAAACTGTGTATGCCAGTACAGTTTTGGTTGTGGTTTTATTAGTAAATTATTTGCATATAAATGATCAGTGTTACCTGTCATTTATATGCAAATAATTTACCTGAAGCTACCTAAAGACGATCTGTTGTTATGCTGATGTGTTTATAATGTGGATCTGCATCGGCCACGTCAAACCCACCCATCTACAGATTAAAAGGCGACAATTTGTTTTTAACTGAAAGCACTTTGGAGATTATACACACACAGCACAACCTAATTGTGTGATTTAAAAAAGTTTAACCAGCTTTCAATTGAAATGTGTCGGTTCAGGATAGACCTTAACCCTTTGCGGTCCTATGTCGGACCAGGTCCGTCATTAAAATGTGTTGGTTCAGTGAGACCTTAAAGGAAAATTATTCAAAACCGTCCCGTTCCTAATACACACATACTGTATTTTCCAGCAATGTCATAACATGACACTGCCTCCTTGGGCAACACTGGAGGTGATGCAGAAATTAAAGAAGCTGAAGGACTTCAGCTTTGAGTTCATGTTCGGGATCTACAAGAGAGAGCAGAAGGCCCGTCTCCAAGGAGGTGAGAGCAGAGGGATTAGCACAGGACTGTGCTTCATGGGGGGTTACTTTAATGAAAAGCAGCTGGTGGATGTTGCATAGGAAGGCTCAAAGCTTCATGTGGTCAATCAGGCATAGTTTTTTTGGTTTATATATATATACATACATACACAATACACTCGTACATGAAACGATTAAGCTACTTCATGTCTTCAATAGGTGTTCTTCTCGGGCATATTGTAAAAAATATCTCACAAGCTTCCAATATCTCCTCCACTCATCCCCTGAAGCTGATGATCTACTCGGCGGTGAGTCTGTTTTTAAAGGCACTTCTTATTTTACAAGAACCTTTGACTATCAATGGTTACCCTGGAAGTGACTGCCCAGGGAGTGGATAGAGTAGCAAGCTGTAAAAGAGGGAAGGGCTTGTTTGATTGACTCCTGCTTTTTGTTCCCGAGCACAGGCTTGTTTGAATGACTCCTGCTCTTTGTTCCCTAGCACGACACTACTATTGTGGCTTTGCAGCTAGCACTTGACGTTTACAATGGCAAACAGGCCCCCTATGCTGCGTGCCATATCTTTGAGCTGTATCAAGAAGATCATGGGTAAGTGTACAAGCAGTTCCAGACGTGATCAATGCATGTTTGCTATGTAAGGGTAAAGGTTGGTTCATATTTCAGTCTTGCAACACGATCCACTGCATTGGAGAAACTCTGGAGACCAGTCTTCTCTGCGTCTCGGGTATGTTGCACAATTTGAAGCATGCAGCAGCCATCTGTGCACAGTACCAAGAGACTCCGCCTGGAAATCTGGCTACATGTTGTTCTATTGTCCAATTTTTGTATTATGTTTTTTTTTTCTCCTTTCAAAAGCGTACTTTAAATAAATGCAGGTTTAAACACTTTGATTATATCATTAATGAAATGCCTGTTTTGAAGAGCCAAAGTTATGGTACAGTTCTTGCATTGAAATACAATCAATGCTGAGATATAATATGCTAATGTATTCATAGTTAATCTGTTATATTGGCTCTGGAAACATGCAGAGCCTCCATGTCACAGTAGGTTATTTCTTAGGACAGCTCTTTTATGAGATTTCTATGAATTCATTTGGTATTCGCCTCTGACTTTACTGCACTGCAAACTCTCATTGTAAAACAGTTTGGGCCTTTTATTGCTCATTTGCTCATATTTCCTACAGCTATGTAGGAGCAATTAGTTGCAATTGTACTAAAACATTAACAAAGTCCTGGAAGGAAAATATAATTGGTAAGTTGATTACAGTGATTTTATTAAAAAAAAAAAAAAAAAAAAAAAAAAAAAAAAAACAGTTTGAATTGAAACAAACAAAACAAGTCGACTGAACTCTCTTGGCACTTCTGTGTTTTCAGAGCTTCTAGAATCCCCTAGTCACTTGTTTGTGAGTTTAACTCTTTCAATACTGAAGACCTGTATGCAGGCCTAGGACCTAGGAAAGATAATTCCACCCAAAACGTTTGTATTATTGGGGAGAGAACTACTTGAAACACACAGGCAGGTGATTTCTGTAGTCTTTCTGTAAAGTTACTTAGTACTGAAGGAATTACAGAGCAAGTTAAGTACAAGACACACTGGAGTTAAAGTGCCATTTGTTTGTTTCTGTTTTCAGGGCCTTCACAGTAGGGATGTTCTATCGGAACGAGACCGGGAAAGATCCATACCCTGTGAAACTGCCAAACTGTACCCAGGACTGTCCACTTGAGGATTTTATTAGGATCACGAAGTCCGTCATTCCAGAAGACTGGGCAAAGGAATGTCAGATCGGCAGAACGCTCCAGGACACAGGTACTACAAAGTAGCACAATGTTGTTGGCTTGATTTTTAACAGGTCGTGATTACTTCTACTTTATAAAACTTGCTGTGTATGCGGGTATAGATTACTCACTTACCTAGTATTGATATTTCCCGCTAAACAGAAAAAGTTAATTTTTACAAGTTTTAAAAAAAAAAAAAAATCCCCAAATCACTGAATGTAACATTTAGGAACAAACACTGTTATTTTAGAAGAGAACACTGGAACCAATAACCCAATGAAGTTTCCTTTTTGTGTAAAAAGTTTTCTTTCTGTAGACTGAAATCAAAGGATTTGACAGTTTTCTTGCTCTCTTTCAACAGAAGTGATTGTGGGTCTGGTGGTTTGTGGCTGCTTGCTGTTCTTGCTGATTCTGCTTCTGTTGACTGTTCTGTGCCGGCAGAAATCTCAGGCAAACGGGTATCGGCACGTCTCAAACGAGGGTGAAGACCCATCCTGACAATCACTCTCACTTCTCGGAAAACAAGAACTCTCAGACAGCGAGGATGGCTTTTAATTCCCCCAGGACATAATGAAAGGGAGCTGAGACAAGTTACTGAGCAATCACAAAGTTTAAAAGAAACAAAAACAAAAAAAAAATTGTATTTTTTCAGTTACACTTTCTTGGTTCCACATTGAGCATTGATGTCTGACTCAGGGTAGTAAGGGGTGCTTGATATGTAGTCGCAGGACAAACACATGAACCTAATTCTTTGGGAGCTGCTAATGTTCTCGATCCTTGAATTTGTGTGTTTAAAAAAAAAAAAAAAAAAAAAAGTAATTTTTAATGCAGTGAATGTCTAGACTTTTTTGAGAACACATTCTGTGCTCAATTTAACATGCTGTATTGTGTTTTTTTTTTTTTTCCCCCTAAGACTGCACCTCTTACCTTCTGTTGCTTCTTCCTTCCACTCCATTTACAATATGGTTCATTCCAGTCTAAGACTTTGAGAGTAGCTACTGTTGAGAAAAACACTGACCTTGACAGGAGCTTGTTTCCCAGTGAGTTTGTTTGTGGTTAGTGCCCAAATCGATTTATGAATGATAACGTTGGTTTCAACATGGGCCCATACATGGAACTGAATGAAGAATCAGATATTAGTGCACTCATACACAAAATGATGCTTGTCGGAAGCTAACCCATTATTTAATTGGAAGGGAAGTGCACTGTACTTGAAAGATGCATTTCTGTTGCTATAGTAACACTCATGTTTAATAGAAATTTAATTCCTTAGAAACTTAATTTACAGGAATGTGATGTAATTTATTGAATGTATTGGCATTCTGGATTTACAGGTGGGGCATTTTTTGATATGCAAGGATTAATAACTTCAACAGTGGGTTTTGTTTTTTTTAGCTAATAAAGCAGAAATGTATGGTAAGGAAACATTGAATTGTATTTGCTGACTAACACATTGAATTGGCCATGCCAAGTAAAGTAGAAACCAGAACATCTAGACTGACAGATTTCAGTTTGCTCTTGGTAGTTCAGTGCCATACACACACAAATGGGTTGCACAAAAAAAAGTTTTGCCACATTTTGCAAGGGGAAACAGAGTTTAATTATTATTATATTTTATTTTATTTTATTTTGACAGGTATATGGTTTGGGTTTTTGATTTAACTTCATGCTTGTTAATTGTAATTTAAAGAATTTAAATAAATGCATTTGCAACGAATGATATCTCCTGTTTTAAAAAGTCAGTTATCAATTAGCGGCAAACGGCACAACTCCGAGAATCGATTTAAAAAAAAAAAAAAAAGAAAAAAGAATATGCAGATGGCTGCAAAAGGCACTTGATAAAAAGTTGTACACTTTGCTTCATCCCTGCTGTTTTGCTCACCCCATGTATGAAGCAGGTCTTGTTTAACTGTGCTGGGGTGCATTGGGTGCCACTCCAGGCTTGTCACTCTGCGGTCGAAGGGGCTGGCTGTCGGGAAGAGCTTGTAGGAAGCCAGGGCATGCACAAGCAGCTGCTGGAGACACTGTGGAGAGGACAACGGAGTGACTTTATAATCCAGAACAGCGTAGGGCCAAGGCTGGGTGACCAGACGCCATTCACAGTCCAGAATTTAAACCAACCACGCCGAATGCCCACTCAAAAGCTCAATTTGTTCCAAGCCAGTTATTCTGGATCTAGTCCAGCATTCTCATATCTGTTTTACCAACCATGTGTGTATATCTGACTATGTGGCAAGACCATGGGAAAACAGAAATGTTTACATTTCATAACAGATGCTACCAAGTTATAATGTAACAAAAAATGCATCTGCGAAGCAAAGACCAAATGAAAGTGTTTTACCTGTCGCAAGGTGTAGGAATGCTTTGACCCAGTGCATTCCTGTTAATGTAATGAATAATGCTTCTCTGTTTGGCTGTTTGGGAGGACTCTGCATCCTGGAGTGGTTTGGTAGCTAGGTCTTGTAACTGAAAGAAATAAACATGATCTGTTGAGGACATTCCTACCTACTGTATGTAAAGGCAATACAAGCAATCATCAATCAGTGCCATCAATAAATAAGTGCTCTAAGGTATGGTACATAGCTACAGATATAAAGTTATAGACCTACAGACGTAATTATTTGAAATGATGACTTTAATTGCACTACTGGTGTACAGAGTAGATTTGCTTTTCAAGACAACTGTCCAAAAACAAACAAAAAAGCACACTAGCAGCTGTCTTAAACGAACTGATGAGTGATTTCAAAGTAAAACATGGACTACCTGCTTTCCCGGGTGCCCTTGTCGTTTTATTCACCTTCAGTTTTTCGGAGCTCGGTTCCTCTGGGCACTGCCCCTCCTTTTTTCTCCTTCCTGGAGCGGTCATCTCTTTCTTGCACATTATTATTATTATTACTATTATTATTATATGGGCAAATATCGATTCAGCAGCCTACTGTAAACATAACATTACAACCACTCTCTAAACAATGTACATACAAAGCCACGCTGGCCTCAGTCCTCTTCTTACGGGTGTGTAATTGTTCTTACAGCTCAATAACAATTTGAATGGAGCGATGATCGCCTGTTTCACTGCCTGACACACGACAACCTTCATAACATTACAGAAAGGCGCCGCGTAGGTTTGTCCAGCAGATGGCAGTGCAGCATTGCTGATTCAAAATATGTTTTATTTTATTTTACTGTTTTTTATTTTACCCACGGGCACATGGACGAATCGACAGCATCAAATGTCCATTTAATTTCTATTGCTGTCCTGGGATTCTGCTCACCTTTGTCATTAGAAAGAGACCAGAAGACTGCCGATGAATTATGGTCTAGGTTAATATAGCAAATTGAAATGTAAAAACAATTCTACAGAAGTATTGCACTTAGACCCTTTTAAGTGATAGGCAGCCTGCAGTACTAAAAACCTATCAAAACAAAGTAAATTACAATGGTTGAATACGAACTTAACATATAACTCGACATATGCACATACTAAATGTAAATACAGTGGGGTTGATTTGTGTGCGTAAATGAAACCCATTCCAGCCCCGAACGGGTTAACCCCGGTAATTGGATCAATGGCGAGAGCTGAGCAAGTGGATTCAGTTACAACAAAAAAGCCCCTTCCAGACAACGCAAGCTGTCTATTACCCTGCCTGAAAGAGCAACTTTTATTGATTTTTATATATTTTTTATGCGTCTCTTAAACGCGGGTACGCGTCCGGAATCCCTGTTAGAAGCACCTTGTCTTGCTAAAAGGGAAGCCAGTCCCTCATTCAGCGTCGCTTGTCAATGTTAGGGAGGTGCCTGAGTTCTTCACTGGTGTAACTATACACTCACAGCTTCGGTGAGAAATTTCCAGCTCTCATGAAACAGGACGAGCGTTTACACAGAGCTGTATGATAAGGAACATAAAACAAAGAGAAAGAGATTTTTATATTGGATATCTGTACAGAAAGGACTGGGGTTTGGTGCTTATAGCATCGTCTTGTGAAACGAGTGTGTGTTTTTCTATAGAAGAGAACTGAAGCAGCAGCAACAGGTAAATGCAACAACAACGCAGCGCTTGTATTCTGCAGCTAGGTTAGACCTCTTGTTCAATGTAACTGATACTCGTGTGGGTCGTTCCTGAGAAGTTTTCGGCTATCGTGTTGCCGCATATTGCTGTAGCATTGCAGCCCTTTATTTTGTGGGACTGCTAGACAACGTTAAGCTATAATGAAAACGAATGCGTTGTTTTGAAGTAACTAATTGCAAACGTGTCAATGGGAAGCATTGACAAACTTCATTTTTAGTCACTGTGTAACGCCTAAATCGGACAGCAGTTTTTAATTACTGTAAAGCTTACGGTCTTTAGCTTAAGTGTATCATGCAATAGATAATATAAAGTAGGCAAATATATGTTTGGACCATTATGTTGTATTTTGTAATTATTGCATTAGTGTGCTCATTATTATTTATTTATTATTTTTATGCAGCAAAGGTAAATTAAACACTGCACTGACAAGCACTTCACAATTGAGTGAAAGATCACCAGGCGATAATGTATGATGAGTTAACGAAACATTTAAACCGGGAATAATGGATGATATTTGATTATATTTACGTTTTCTTAACTAAAAATCTACATATATTTTAACACGCGTATATGTGCACCTTTTCAATTTTTGTAAGGCAAATAATACTGTGATAACGTTTGGTTTAATTGAAGCCTATTGGTGGAAGTGAGATATTTGTGTTTTAACGTGCCCCTGTGCTCCTTTTACGCTAATTCGGAATGCGTGCTGTGGGGTGCTGCTGTCCTTTGTGTGGGGCCCCTGTTTGATGCAGTCGTGAACATTATCCTCCAGTGAGCTAGCTAAACATGTAAATGAGGGTGACCTCTTAGGAGACAGTGGGTCTGATGGTTGCCGCGTAGTGTACAAAACTGTGCGGTATTTCATATCCTTTCAGCTCCGAGAGATGTAGGCGAGCCCTGGACATAATTCAGTATTCAAACTTCTCGCTGTATGGTAGACCAGTTTTATACTATATATCTGACAGAGGAATCAACATACACATGGCCTGTGGGGATTTGTGTATTTGAAACGTGGTTATTTCTTTGTTTAGCTGACGATTGAATACCTCCCCAACAGTACTTGACCACTCCCCAATACTCCTTACTTTCTTTTCAGCGGCTGCTCGATACACTGAATCCCAAAAAACAAATCAATTCTGTTGCAGGGGTGCTGGGGGTGCAGTAGCACTCCCTGGCTTTGCATGGTTTCCATCATATACAGGGGTTACAGTTTTGTTCAATGACTTTCAGCACCCCTACTTTAAAAATCGTTCCCGTGTCACTGTTCTGTTTTATCAACCTGTCTCTAAGATTTTTTTTTTTTTTAAAAACATAACACAAGGCAACCCAAACCCTTAACAAATCGTACTAAAGCTTCGTGCTTCCAGGTTGTCATTGTAATGCTGTTCCCGTGCATGTTTCTTTAAACAAATCAAACAAAGCTGACATTTCCGAGGCACTTGCAGAATTGTAAACAGAAGTAGAGATTTGTACTGTATGCTGATTGGTGCGTTCTCAGAATTCTAACATCACCCCTTTTCCCTTCCTGGGCTGCTCTATCTGGAAACTGAATGCCCTTGAAACACTTCATGTTGTGAAGTGACTAACTGGTTAGGCAACTTTCTTATGGCAATAGGGCCAGCGAAGCAGGCGGGGCTGCATGTTGTTTTGGCAGCAGAGACAGGACTTTTATTTATTTATTTATTTATTTATTTATCTATTTATTTATTTATTTTATTTAAAAAAAAAAAAAAAAAGTTTTGCAGAAAATCAAATGAAACATTTAATCCCGTGAGCAGGTTAGGTGTCCAGCAGGGTTGCACTTGAAGGCAATACATTATTAATCTGAAGTAGGGTTGGTGTGCATTTCTTTTACTTGGTAGCATGTATGTCTAGGTTGGTGGCGTTATTACAAAGAAGGGTAACAATAACCTTATATAGCCTACTGTTGAAGTAATATACAGTTAATATTATCTGTGCCCAATAGATACTGGTACTTGTCTGATTTGTGCTGAGGAGGAGTTAGAATAATAAGTGGTTGGTTGGATTTAATATAGCCTTTGCGTGCACAGTGCAGTTAAAGACTCATGGTGAAATGTATGCTGGAGTGTATCATTAAACAGGGCTTGTCTTTGCAGAGTTGCACTATGATTGATAAACACTCCTTGTTTCGAACCCTTTCCAGTCAGTGATTCTTCCCATTGGGCAACGCTTCCTGCTGTAGTGATAGAGATAGCAACAGCTGGTTGTGTTTTTAGATTGGCGATGGAGATGGCAACAGCTGGTTGTGTTTTTAGATTGGCGATGGAGATAGCAACAGCTGGTTGTGATTTTAGATTGGCGATGGAGATGGCAACAGCTGGTTGTGTTTTTAGATTGGCGATGGAGATGGCAACAGCTGGTTGTGATTTTAGATTGGCGATGGAGATAGCAACAGCTGGTTGTGTTTTTAGATTGGCGATGGAGATAGCAACAGCTGGTTGTGCTTTTAGATTGGCGATGGAGATAGCAACAGCTGGTTGTGCTTTTAGATTGGCGATGGAGATAGCAACAGCTGGTTGTGTTTTTAGATTGGCGATGGAGATAGCATCCCCCCCCCCCCCGAAAAACAAAATGTGGCAGAATATTATTTGGAATGTTTTTTAACCGAAGCTCAATCTTGGGTTTTTGGGTGGCTCTCTTGATTATTATTTGTTTATTTAGCAGACGCCTTTATCCATGGCGACTCACAGAGTCTAGGGTGTATGAAATATGCATCAGCGGCAGAGCCACAAAGACGGCGCACAGGGAGGTTAAGTGACTTGCTCAGGGTCACACAGTGAGTTAATGAGTGAAATACATAATCCTCCATTATACTTGAATCATAAAACAAGTTTGCAGGCTTTGGCAAGGTAACTTAGTATCTCTGCTAAAATGTGTATCGATGCTGCCATTATTCAGTGTTAAGATTAAGCCTTTGCCTAAGGGGGAAACATTTGAACTTATTTCCTCAACACAAAATGTTAAAAGAACCCATTTGCATTGTTTGTCTTCTGAGAAGGACATGGCTGGTGTTACCGGCAGCTTGTTTTGAATTCCTTAGTTTTCTTTAGTTTTTTTTTTTTTAAACACTCACTGATGCAGTGATCATGTTTTGTCAGAGAGTATACTGCCAGTTGGAACTGCAATCTGGTTTAACCTGCTTGTGTTAATGGTGCCTGGGAGTACAATAGGTTGTTTTGCATGTGCTCCAGTTTTTCTGATGTAGGTATTCCCATTTTCCCCTTGTGTGAGTCTAACTTCTGAAACATTGGTCTTTAAACTCTGTTGGCTGCTTTCAAAAACTACTATGATCTCAATATTGGATTAAAAGAACTAAGAGCCAGGGAGAATGATTGCAAGACTGTATTATACAGCAAGTAACTTTTGACTTTAAGGTACAAGCAGTATGGCAAATGCCTTTTTTGCTTTTCTTGTAGGATAATGCTATTGACCTTTGTACTGTTGCATTCCGTTTGATGAGCCTGCGAAATGTTTTACATTCCACATTATCTCGTGTCGCTATAGTGGAAGCTTGTTATCTAGGAGGACAGGGGAATTGTATTGTTTTGATTTCTGCCACGTCATTTTCACGATCTTCTTCCTATTCAGCATTGGTTTGGTAAGGCAAGCTCTGTACAGCTAGCCATTCCCCAGGGTTTTCCATAGGAAAGAAACATAATAAAACAAGGTGCTACTTAGGGTTTAATACTGTGCATCCACAGTCAAAGTAAGTTCTTATTTAATTTGTCTTTTTGAGCTGTGCTTTTAATATTGGAGTTGGATCTCTGAATATTGTACAGAGCCTCGTTCAAGAGAAAAACTCCCATCCTTGCATGAGCTAAAGAAACATTGTGCCATTTGCTTTTTGTCTGGCATTGCGATTGAAAGAAATGGGTGTGAAACAAGTGCCCCTTTGTTCCCATGCCTACCAAGGGAATTTAGAAACAGCGAACTGTCAGAGCTCAGTATAGTGAGCTGCACAGTGATGAAACAGAGGACCCTTTGACGGAGGTAGCTGCTACATGGAAATTATACACCCCGAGAATCGGTCCAGCTTGCTCAATGGCTCACTGGGGACTCGGCCATTCCGGTTGGCATGGGGAATAAAAGGAGTGGATGCTATTTTGTTTGTTCTAGTGCTCAGTATTATCATTCTTCTACTTCAATTTTTAAACAGTTTTCTAAAAAAACCCTTTCATAATCCTGTGTTCCTGGGCTGCAACTGAGATGTGGTATTAATCACTGTGATCCCAAGTTGTTAACAGGAGTAGCTTTAGCTTTCTGTCTCGCTGTCTCGTACATCTTTTGTAAACTGTTCTGGAAAGAAAGAAATTCGCCCTTGCTTGCTTGCTTGATTTCTTCAGAATATGCACCCTGATATCCTGATACTTTAAGAAAGCCTTACAAAATGTGGATTTTTTTCCTTCCTAGCAAACACTGCCAATATTCATGCATGTGGGGAGTGGGGGGTATAGAAGTGGTTGTGTCATCTTGGTTGCCCATGCTTACATTGTCTTCTATTTGAGAAACCCAGGCTGGTTTGGACACCTCATTCTAGAGCATTTGGGTAGAAAGCAGATTCTCGGAGTGTGTGTTTTTGTCACAATAATGCTGGTACCGCCTTGTTTGGGGTGTGCTGATGAAGCACCAGGCTGACAGGTTTAATTGATTGTGTTCATTGACAGCAGGGCTTGCAGAGTGGTCTAGAGATTCAACAGGGCTTGCTCTAATTTGCAGCTGCAGTAAACTTTGTGTGTCGCATAATTTAGATTTTATCGCATGATCTATATCTTCTAACAACAAGTGATGCGAAAGCACAACTTGAGTTAAGCTCAAATTTCCAGCTGGTCGTGCTGAGATCATCCGTCCATTGTACACTGACCGTCTCTTTAATGGCATTTCAGGGTTTATTTAAGCATGATACCCTAAACACGCTGGTTTATTCAAACATCTAGTATATACAAGCAAGATAGTACACATTTCCAGTTAGATTTTTAACACATGTTTTCTTGTAGTCTACTTTTTTTTTTATTTTGGTTTACTTGGATCATTTAGGCTCAAGTTTTTTGATCTATCAGCAGTAGGATCTGGACAAGCATAGATGGGCCAGATGACCTCTTCTTGTTCATAATTTCTTATGTTTTGTTAAATTGTATTATGAGGTAGAAATCGGTTTACTCTTTGAAAGCCTCTGCCCTGTCTTAGATTTGAAGTTAGAAGAACGTGAAACTGCAGCACAATCATCACGTGCCCGCTTCAGCTCTTAAACTGTATTCTGCCGTAAAATGTTTATGAATATATATATATATATACACAGTACTTTACCGATTAGTCAGGTCTAACACTGGATTTTATTCAAACTCCTCACCATTGAATAATGTTTGTTTGGCATATGACAGTGGCACTCCCTGTTGTAGGAACATTCCTTGCCCCAGCTTGCATCATGTCATGTTCGTTTTACAGCTTTCTCATTAGGACTTTTCCCAGGCTTCGACTTGTGGCATTTCACTCTGGCCTTTGGAATGTGCCACCTCTCTGACTATTATGCTGATATTAACCCAGGCGCCCCCCCCCCCCCCCCTGTATTCGAGCAGAGCCAAGGCATTGCCATGCTGTACTCCCAGTGACAGACTCCCCTGGTTTACTGTACTGCAGCCAGTAACTTCTGTTTGCTCCTGTTCTAGGAACCGCTGAAGAGCTGAACTCAATCCAGGATCCCCACGGAATTGCTGGAATTCCAGCTGATTTTACCGCCGCTGGGGTAAGTTGTATCTTCTTGTTATTTCTTTTTAAATCCAGGAATATGAGCCTTTCTCTTGATTTGTGCTGGGTTTCAAGAGTTTTAGAAAGTGAGGGCAGCATTAGGTGTAGAATTATTTGTATGGATTTAGTGCAGACCTCTCTGTGTGATACTGTATATTTGAAGAGTTTCTTTTTTCATGATTTTGGAAACCCTTCAGATAAGCTAAGTTTGACACGCTGCATTGAGTGTTGCTGTGGAAGCAGATGTTTACTAAAGCGAGTGGAAGAGGTCATGTAATTCATGATATTATTATTATTATTATTATTATTATTATTACTACTTTGTCTATTTATGAGTCGCCGCTGATAAGGCTGTGTCATATCTTTAGCAATTGTTCTAGCTGTTCAACCTGCTACATGCAAGTTAAGACTGGCTAATTATTACCTCTGTGGGAGTTTGAAGTTTAACAAATCACAAAGCTTTTAACTAAACCAAACAACCATGTCCATCTTCATCTGTTTTTATGGCTTTAAAAACAAATACCTCATTACAAAGGGGCATTCAAACCATTGGACTGAGCTGGTGATGTTCCTTGCATTCTTTTGGTCCTGAGGCATTAGACCAGCATGTTTATTGAAGACCGTATGTGAAATGGACTCCTCTGCAGTTATAAAACTCTGTCGAAGATGCTCCCACACAGAGCACTTCAGAGATCATACAACTGCCTGCAGTAGGTGATTTCAAGAAGCTAAGACTCAAACGAAAGTACCATCATTTAACATCTCATAGGCTTGAGTTGTGTTGACTAAAAATGAAAGCCTTACACATCTACTGTGATGTAGTTTGCACTACATTTCACATTGGTAGATTTTTTGGCAGTGAAAAGACACCATTTGATGTAAATATGTTACAATAAAGTTGCAGAAACACTAAATCCAGTAAGTAGTGATGATGCAGGATGGACTTGATTCTTGAATATTCTGTAGTACACTAAAACGCACATTTAAAGCAAAAGGTGAGTCTTTGCCTCTATTAATAGCCTCCCTCTTTGAAGTAACAGATGTTTACTGTGGCATATTTCTTTAATTGATAAACTTATGGAACGCATTGATGGAAATGTCCAGTGTGATTTTTGATGCGTCTCCCGATGGACCATCCAGTTCTGTCAATTTTGTGTTCATTTTTTATGATTTCAAGGCTTATAAACCTGGCTTGTTTTGTGTTATGTTCGTACCTTCTGCAGGTACTATTTCCGTCAGCACAGCGATTACCCAAATGTTCACAAAGTACCAGCTACCTTTGGCAAATGTGGCCTCGACTTGCAGATTCTGCTTCATAGATTAAACTTAATCAGAAACCAAAACTGCTACGTATCATATCCGACATGTAAAGCATGTATACTGAGACCCCCCCCCATTTTTTTTTTTTTTTTTATTTTTTTTTTTATTAAAAGATGAAAACTGGAAATGCAGAACACTAGTTGTACTCCATATTAGATACATAATAACAATTGGTAGCGCTATGAAAATAGCTTTTTAACATGGTGTGAATCTTCAATTGTTCTCGACTTAAACATTTAATATTGGGTTATCCTGATCCTTCTTAGAATCTTCAGCAATTAAATATGTAATCCCGTTTGTCTTCTAATTACAGAAAGATGTCAAACTCAATAAAAGTGGTTCATACAAATCAGCCAGTGTAATCAGTGTGCCAATAGTCATTGTTTGCTGTATGTATTGACATGAGCAGGGCAAGGGCATGCTGTTGTTGATCAGTATGTTTTTAATAAAATAAAATGCTTGTTTATGAGTAACGGATGAGGGTGTATATACTGCAGCTGTATCTTAAGGAAACGAGATCGCATTGTAACCCTGGACAGTCTTCTGGCCGTGTGTAAAGAGGATTTCATTGTTGAGACTGGAGCGGAGGAGAAGGTTAATGCCTTGTCTATATACGCATGGGGGTGATAAACTGGCACAGTCCCAAGAATCTGGCCTTCCAGCCCTGCCAGCCCAATCTAAATCTGACTAAGAAGGATTAAAGCCTGGCAACATGGAGTTTCAATTAGTTTAGAATCCCCGGTCGTGCTTGTTGTGCAGTTGTTTTTTTTTTTTTTGCATAGGGTGTTGTTAAAGACATTTAGAATGTTTGCAATTTCTAAACTTGAGATATTCCGCACCACTCACCACTGTTCAGTGACCTGCAACCTAAGTCTGGTTAAGACAGTGGAGTTAGCGATAAAAGAATCAAGAATTGGTTAGCTGTATGTGAAGAAAAACTGCATGAAACCTATAAAGTGCACCTGAATCTTCATGATTTAATGGTTTTATAGTACTAGGCATTCTGACTATTTGATTATAAACTGGCAACAAAGGTCAGTTTACTTTTTCTCCAATAGATTGGAGTTCTTCGGAATGTATGGTATGATGAGCTTAATATTTGTTAATTGACTGATTTCACTGAAATGGATGCAGTTTCTTTCTTTGCATCTACTGCACTGCATTGATGGGATCATATAACCTTTATAGCTTGGAGAAAATTGCAGGCATCATTAGATGAAGAATGCAAAAAGGGGAGCAATATCTTGATTCAATACAAACATAATCCATTTCAAGTCATCTTGTTTCTGTCTTGATTGCCATTATTTTAGATGAAGTGCTCTGCAGTACGCACGATTTATCCTTGATGTTGTTTCATTGTGGTGATTGGATATGATTTTAAAAAGAAAGAGAATTGCACTCCACCCTATTCAGATCACTTGCAAAGTACTGGGACATAATGCTACAGTTTCCTAAATTAATAAACATTGGGAAGATGTCTTTCTCATTTCCTGAACTGCAGACATTGGAATGTAAAATTTAGCAACAGACACACTTTTGTGATGCGGCAAACAGGTGTAGTGTTGTATTAGTTGGCTTAGGGTGAATAAACAATATAGGATTTGTTATGGCTTGTATTGCAAACTAACCCCAGCAAGTCCAGTTAAATTAAACTGTAATGCCTTTCAGAGGCACTGTCCTATGTAAACCAGCATTGATATTTGTAGTGGCTGAGATGGACGTGCGTTAGGGTCTGCATGGAAGTTCAGCAAACCTATTGGTCCCTATAAAGGCCTTCATTAATATAAAGATATTTAAATCTGCCTCTACAAAATGAATTGGACAAGTAGAGTAACCTAGATAGATCGATAGTGTAGGTGTCATTTTAACCCATTTTGTTTCTCTTTGAATAAATCAGAACACAAGCTGTATTTATATCATTTGATACATTCTAAATCCAATATTCTTTGCTTTGGCTACACACTGCTGTGTCCTAGATGAGGGCAGTCAAGTTAGTCGTGCCTGTAATCAGACCAGTGAAATGAAGCTCAGCACACAGAAAATGTAGCTTTATCATCACTGGGTATAAAAACACCAAGAAATTGATAATTATTAGGCTTCACTTTCTTACTTTATATTGAGGCATCATAAAAGCATCTAAAGGGCTATATTTACAGAGTTAAGTTAGACTTAACTTTTGAGGTTAACAAAGCTAGAATAAGTTATCGTAATAATGTAGTTGAAAAAAACATTTCAATAATGTGTAGATGCCAGTTAAAAATGCTCCAAAAAAATTCTCAGATGAGGACAGTAGCACTTAATGGGTTAAGGCTGAAAACACATGGTTTCCCAGGCAGAATCCTTAACTTATAGACTAAAGGATAGCGTGCTACCAACATTGCCTTCAAAGCTTTGTTTATTTGAAGTGTTATCAATCCCCACATATTTAATTACTGACATGCAGTATTGTAATTCTTAATGGGAAAAGCTTTCACCTTAAGCACGCAACACTCGACAGAGCCCTGGTTTTGCACAGACTATTTTCCTAAAGGCATCCCACACCTCCAGGATCTATATACAGCCATATAAATAAAATGTGTTCACACATCTATTCATATAAATACCAGAGAAATGAGAACAGAAAGAGGAGTGTTCAGTGCTGTGAACTTCAGGCAGTGGTGTTTAGATCATGAAAACAGATCTTAATAAATCGCTGGCAGAAAACATTTCGCATGAGCCTGAGAGTCGCTGAAGGCACTAACAAGATGGATTCAGCAGCTTTAAACTCACCGTCCTTGCTCAATATCCTGACACTTTTTTTTTTTTTTCCTAATTCCCAGAATTCAATACAAGTGGGGTTTTATTTATTTATTTATTTATTTATTTTAGAAATCTAGGACATAGTGCAGTACAAACGTTTCAATCTATCGCCTCGTGCTGCTGTTTTGTTTCTGTTGCATGGCAGTCTTCCACAACCAGCTAAGTATTGAGGCTTTTCTTCTTTTAGTTGTGTATAACAAGTGCCACCAGCTCAATATTGTGGGAACTGAAATGCAAAGGAAAAGCAGGAGATCCTCGGCTAATGCCGAGATGATCCTTTAGCCTTCTGGTGAACCGCTTGGTTTTGACACTGAAGGTCACAAAATGGTTGTGTTTCACCACTTTTCTCTGTGTTTTGGTGTTCGTTACAGCATGCTGCATTTCAGTTGGCAGTAACCGATCGAGAGGCTAATTTACAGACGGCCCTATTTGGCGTATTTGTGAGAAATGTGTTGTGCAGCATTCTTTCCTATGCTCTTTCAAGGGCAGTCTTGCAGTGTAATAAGAAATTGGAAACGTTATTGGTGTTCCAATTCCGCATTGTATAGTGCAATAAACGTGAAAGCTGACACCGACTGCACAGCTGCCGTCGCATATATATCTCAAATCCTGCAATAAAATCATTTTAAAAGCTCTTTTTATAAGATGGAACAAAACACAGATGTTGAGAGCCTTCTCAAACTGTTTATTTGAAACACATTTGTACAGCATTCATTAAACTCAACACAGGTAGTTATTCTTTAAGAAACCAGTTTTTCTTGTGAAAACTGTGCCCAGTCATTTATGTAAACCCATTTCTCCTGACCTTAAATTATTCATCTCTTTTCAAACCTACCAGCTCTGTGTGCCTTGGCTGTTTTAGCTGATAAGAACAGACATTATTTATTTTTATTTATTTATTAAATTTTTTTCCCTGCAGCAAAGCAATAGTAGGTAAAACAGCGTTAACTAAGAACTAGCATCTCAGGGAATGCCTATGGGATCTATAACATAACAAATAGTTTGAAGTCCTTTGGTTAAGTAAATCTTGGTAAGTTGTGAAAGGGTATACACTATATAAAGTAATATAATATAATAGTTTATGTTCTTGCTTTGTTTTTTCACAAAGACGGCTGCTGTATAGATCTCCACGTCATGCTCTTGGTAGATGGAATACCCCAAATCTGTCTATATATGCAGGATTCAGTACTGAGGCTTTCTAACAAAAACAAACACAGTTTTGGTGCAGAGGCGTGCAGTGGGTGTCTGTACAGTGACAACACACTGTCGCCACTGAAAACCTATTTGTTGTGAAGTACTGTAACACATTTGATAAGGAAAAGAAAAGTGATCTATGCAGTCTCTACCAGGATCAGCATGTTAGTAATGCTGTTGTCTAACAGTGTCAGCTTTTGCCCACTTAAAATATTTGTGGATTAGACCAGTTCTTATCATGTAACATGAGAATCATTGCTCTGCACATATATAAAGAGAAGAATACCAGATACATTTCTTAATTGGCATGCATCAAAATATTATAATCTTTATAGCCAACACCTGAAATTGGTACAGCAATATATAAACAAATATACAAACACATGTTGTAACACAATTGGTAGAGTTCATTTTAGCAGTGGCGTTGCTAGATTGTTTCCATTGCTCTAAACTCATGTATTGCCTCTGTTTAGATCCAGTAAAAATTGCAAACATTCTGTGCTGTAAGGAAACCCCCGTGATGTCGTACGAGGGAGACCTGGAGCAGACCGGCAGTGGAGAGAGTTTCTGGGAGGTAAGGAAGTTACAGCCAGGCCTTGTACACCAGCGTTGACACACAGTGCGGTGACCCCCAAAGCTTAAACAGAGCTTGGGTTTGATCCAAAGTAGCTAAA
This sequence comes from Polyodon spathula, assembly GCF_017654505.1. Taxonomy (NCBI): domain Eukaryota; kingdom Metazoa; phylum Chordata; class Actinopteri; order Acipenseriformes; family Polyodontidae; genus Polyodon; species Polyodon spathula. The sequence goes on along the minus strand of NC_054550.1, from coordinate 2,557,014 downwards.
GGAGGCTCTTCACACTGCAGATGGAGACTCGCTAGTCTCCATTAGCACAATAAAACAGAGCTTTTTAAACGTGATCCCCTCTAGACTTGAAATTGGCTTGTTTTGTAACCTGTTCCCACCTCCCTTGCGGCAGCTTGTCTTTCATTTGTAAGCACAGCACATTATGCACCTGTTTAAATTATAGGGTCTGATTCTGTGTAAACAATGCCTGACAAAAGCACTGATCTTACCAAGGCTTCAGAAACAAGTAACACATAGTTTCTGAACTGAAAAAAAAAAAAAAAAAATTGTAAACAGTTTACATAACTAGCTTGTTTGCATACTAACTAGAAGTCACAGTGTATATTACATAAAGATATTGGTATAAACATGTTTTTGTTTGTTTTTTGCTTTTAGCGTAATGTTTATAAAATATCTTGCTGTTTGCAGCCCTCATTTTCTGAAAATGGGCCCCTATACATGATTTACAAACTGCATGAATGTTAAACTGTAAATATTGACTTGGACCTTGGAGTAAACACTGTTGAAATTAGGAATTTCTAAATGGCAAGGCTTACAGAACATGAGAAATGAATTCTAAAGTTTTAAAGATTAACAATGTTTAGAAGAGGAGCCAATGTTGGCTCATGTACTTTTACAAGTGCTTTTACAGAACTCTGGTAGGTGTGAATTTTATGGAACGTTCTGTACTATGTCAAGCATGTAAATGAAGCTCTGATCTCTTTCTTTCTCTCTCCTCTATCAGCCAGGGAATTACAAAAGGACAGTGAAGCGGATCGATGACGGCTACAAGCTGTGTAATGAGCTGGTCAGCTGTTTCCAGGAGCGAGCGAAAATCGAGAAGAGCTACGCCATGCAGCTGACTGACTGGTCCAAGAAGTGGAGGAGCGTCATAGAGAAAGGTGGGGAGCAGAGTGGGAACTGTAGCATTTGTTATGCGTTACCGAATACCACAGAAAACCAATCCCTTTCTGTTACTGGCATGTGTACTGTTGTTTTGTATGATGCGTTGTTTACTCTGGATGTAAGCTGGAGAATTTAGATTATTATTATTATTATTATTATTATTATTATTATTATTATTTAACACCAACGGTTAAGGTAACTAGAAATGCATAAAGCTCTGGGTGAACTTGGATTTGAATAAGGGTTTGAGTTATTTTAGTACACAAATGTTTTAGCTCAGTCTCACAAAAAGAAAAGAAACAATTCTACCCTAAAGTTGGGATCACCAATCTCATTTCTGTGAAGCCAAGGCCTCTGGAGAAAAAGCCCCACAGCACTGCCCTGCTCTGCCATCCATTGTCTCTCTCCTGTTTTTCAGGGCCGCAGTACGGCACGCTGGAGAAGGCCTGGCACGCCTTCATGAATGCTGCAGACCGGCTCAGTGACATCCACACAGAGCTGAAGAGCCACCTGACTGTGGAGGACAGCGAGAAGGTACGCAACTGGCAGAAGGACGCCTATCACAAGCAGATGATCGGGGGCTTCAAGGAGACCAGGGACGCAGAGGACAGCTTCCGCAAGGCACAGAAACCCTGGGTCAAAAAACTGAAGGATGTGAGTCGGATGGATTATTATTTAAGTTTTTGGCTTGTGTTTTTTTTGTTTTTGTTTTAAGGACAGTAATGAATCTTGAGCTTTTGAGGGCTGTGTCTTTGAAACTTTGTGTGGGTGTTTGTTACTCCACAGGTATTAGACATACTCTGAATGTTATACTATAGTAGTCATAGTAACAGGACTAAAACTATACATAACTATACTATATACTATACATGGATTTTCTTCTGTACAGTAGGTAGTTTATGGTAAAACCTGTAATGGTTTTTATGTCCTTGAATTGGAATATGCATGTTACTTGTTCCAACTTACCTTGCTGATGGTAAGTCTGAACTTCCTTGAAGACAATGAAAGAAAGAAAAAAAAGCTTTGGTAGAAACATGTGAAACAATATTTATTTGGATTCAGTTAATGTATCAAGTTATAGATCTCTTAATTAAATGCAAGCAAATATTTCTCCACAATTGCTAGTAACACACCAAACTTGGATAACTTTTTTTGGTTTTGTGCCTATGCTTGTTTATTGCACACATCTTTGTTCGGGCATTCAAATCTCTAAAAAATCTAAACATCTTTTTCCTATTCAAAAGCAAACACCCTTTCACAAATATTGGCAGAAGCACCATCCATAGCAGGCACTTTCTGTGCCAAAGCATTGTTGTAACATATTTTTGTTAAACAAACTCATTCCTAGGTCGAGGCTGCAAAGAAGAGCTACCACCAGGCCCGGAAAGAGGAGCACACTGCACTGACCCGCGAGACCCATGCCAAGGCAGACTCCTCCATGTCCCAGGAGCAGGTGCGCAAGCTGCAGGACCGGGTGGAGAAGTGCACCCAGGAAGCTGAGAAGGTGGGTCTCTGTCCATGTGCTGCTCATTGCATATACCACAAATTCCTACCTGCTTTACTGTCTCAATAGCATTCCAATTTATCCTGCACCCAAAATAAACACTGTGCATTGCTTTTATAGGGGCTACAATCCCTGGAAACCTTAGCAGTGTTCTGTATGAAAGTCCTACCATATAATTATTTTTCTGGCTTTCCTTTCACTATATAATAATGGAGTGGCCAAATATGGACCTTCTAGCCCTGGTCTTTGTTCCAGCCTTGTTCTGAGTTCTTTCCTTGAATCAATTAACCTTCAGTTCAGACCATGAAGTAGTTATCTCATTGCACCTGTTAAACCTGGAGTTGAATGGCCCTCCAGGACCGGGATTAGACATCCCTCATATAGTATCTTCTTTGACTTCGTCTTCTTGCTCCTGGTTTCCAAGTTTGCTACAGTCCAGACTGTGAGAGGAGAGGGACCTTTTCTTGGTTGGGTTGGGAAGCAGGTACGGTAGCGCTGCGGTTTGTCTTCAGGCTGCACCATGGTTACAATGCTGACAAACTTTTTGTTTGCTTCAAACATCACACACCCAGGGTGTGTTCGGTGGCACCCGGGAGTTTCACAAATGTAAAATATGCACGCCTTTTAAAATAGGCTGACATCGTCCCTGATCTGGTGACCCATTTGTTCTAGACCAAGGAGAGGTATGACAAGGCTCTGGAGGAGATCAACAGGTATAACCCACGATACATGGAGGACATGGACCAGATCTTTGAGCTCACCCAGGAGGCGGAGAAGAAACGGCTGCAGTTCTTCAAAGAGGTCCTTATGGATGTTCACCAGCACCTCGACCTCTCCAGCAAGGATAGGTAACTCAAGACTTACGCTTGCATCTCCTCTGATCTATTCCAGTTAATAATGTCATTCCCAGAAGACAAGTGCGGGTATTTTATCAATGCTACTAGATATTATCAGGGTAATAAAAAGAGCTGCATAACTATTATTGGCTACTCAAAGTTAGCCTGTAAACCCTTGATGCAAGCTTTAATAGAAGGCAAACATTTTAACTTCTTGTTGAAGAAGTTGAAAGACATCAGGGTGGACCTTTATTTATTCTTCAGGCCTGCCTGCTCTAGTTTTCCTATTAGGCCTATTACAGAACTGCCATAGCATGCATGTCTGGAGTCAACACACACAAGGTAGTCAATGTTTACCCCTGCTTCATGCTCTATTCCTTAAATAGCAAACGGAAATTGTTTGGGTGTGTTTCACGTTGGTTTAAAAACACATGTGCGCAATGCACACAGTCAAAGCCACAAAGTGGCGACTCCAGACTTTTGCTGAACAGGTTGTATGGCATGTTCTAGTATCCTTAGCAGTTACCACATCTCCCCTTGCTGGACCTGTGCCTTGTCTTATCTGTATATGGATGACCTTTCATTTTTATAGAAGAGTGCAAAAGAAATCCTGAGGAATATTCATTCCCAATGTCTTATCTTTTCTCTCTGCTGCGATCACTCCATTAAAGAATTGAGGCAAGAAGACAAGACTGGGGGGGGCTTAAGAGAAGAAAGAATTGCTATTTTTTATTTTATTATATAAAAAATAAATCCCTTTTTCTATAATAACTGTTTGACTGGCTGTGGGTTGCATCTGTCTGTCAATCAGCACAAGTGTTGAAGTGAAAGCAGAGGAAAGCAGTGGAAAGGATGCTTTGTTTGGTTGGTGGAATGCTGAATACCCCACTTGATGTAAAGCAGCTTCAGCGGTATTAATATCTTTTGAACACTAGTCAATAAATCTTTGAACCAAAGTGACTGCAAATTGCATGTTAAAGTCGCTCTCTGATTTCAGTTTCCGCTCCCTGTACCGAGACCTCAGCCAGACCATTGTGGCAGCCAGTGACCAGGAGGATCTGAAGTGGTGGAGAAGCACACACGGACCGGGCATGAAAATGAACTGGCCGCAGTTTGAGGTAAAGCCTGCGCCCCTGTACCTCTGAACTGATTACCTGAGTTTTTCTGCATAACTGACCCCCGCTGGTGCACTACTAACCATTTTGCGCTAAGATGAAAACACCAAAAGCTACTTTCACAGTCCCTGATTTTTAGTTCTAATCTTGAACTACCTTATAGAAATTACATTGAGTAGGTCAATGCCTGCTAATCTGAGTCTGTGAAACCAGCCGGGAATATTTCCCATTCTCCAGGCATTACCCAGTGTGCCACCTCTGACTCGTCTGCACTCTTGACAGGAGTGGTCACCCGAGGCAACCCGTTCGATCAGTCGAAAGGAAAGGAACAGCAAAGCAGAGGATGTTGTGACCCTGACCAACATTGTACCCGCAGGACAGGAGATCACACAGACGGCACAGGAGCTGAACAGGTAACTGGAGCAGAGCGGGGTGTGTGGGAGTGATCATGACAGCTTACTAAGGAGTGTTTTCTCACATGTCTGTATGGGAGTACCTCTGTTTGGAATTCCTAGCTAGACTTAAGTCGGTACTTGTTTTTGTTAATATATTTGCTCCCTTCAGGCTAATTATGCATTTACACTGGGCCTGTGGGTACTTGAGTGAACATCTCTCCATACTAAACATTTTTACTTCAAAAATCAACCAAGAGTTCACTTAATGATTAACTTTGAGCATTTTTGTGAATAGTTAGGTTTTTCGAAGGTAACTTAAATGCTTTAATGTAGAATTAATGGCAGGCGTGTGCCACGGGGTCCACACATAATGGATTGATTCTTTCTTTAAAGAGTAAAGAGTATATTGTACTGAAACAAATTAAAATTAAGTCATACTTCACTGGGAAAATATGTTTACATTAATTCCTGGTTCTATTGCCCAGCCTAATGCGTTCAAATAAATAATAATTACGTGTGAAGTAAGACTTGAATGTAAACATCATAGTATTATTATTTACGTTCTGTCTCGTACAGTACTAGGGCTTCATGACCATGCTTGTGTCTGATGTTTTAAATCCACAGGTCTAATGTAGAGGATGATGATAACCGTTACTGTGAGAGCTTATCAGATCAACCCGAACAAACGTTAGTAAATACCATTCCATTATTTGACTGACTACACAATCTGATCTCGCAACCTGAACCAATCATCACCATCTTTGTAGTGGGGACTTCACCTGCTCTCATCTGTCTGCTGGGAAAGGAGGGAAATCACACTGTCTGGAGTCTTCTATCCCTTTTAAATTATAGCTGGAATTGCATGATCTGCGTACTTTAATGTTATAACATGTATTCAATCTGAGTAAAACTAAAGGAATATCTTATCCATGACACCTGGTGCAAACTGTTAACGTTCTGTAGCTTTTCTGTTAAATGATGCATACCGAGGAGGATTTCAATGCTGAAATACTTTATTTTTCCTCTCTTTTTTCATTTTTAATATGCATTTTCAGTTCATGTTAAATCTGTTCCACACTCCCTTGGCCTCGTCCTTCATTTGAACTAAACTGCTTGTTGCTGACTGTCCTCTTCTACCTCCAGAAGCGCCAAAGATTACTCCTCAGACTGGTCCGATGAAGAAAGCCCCAAAAAATACATCGGCACCAATGGTGTGGAGGAGGACGTGAAGGTACTGGGTGTGCGAGTAAAAGCGCTGTATGATTACATGGGGCAAGAGGCAGATGAGCTGAGCTTTAAAGCAGGTATTAATCCACTAATGCTTGTTAATGCTACAGAGGCACCAGACTGTCTTGCATTGTTAATGTTATTGTGCATGTTGGTCTCACAGTGAACCGTTAAGTCACTCAAAGGAGGCGACCTGCAATCAGTAAGGGAGTGCCTCTTAGTGGCTTTGTTTTTTTAGAAGCTTTCTATCCCCCTATAGAACCTTGCTAAATAATGTTACATTAACATATTGAATTACATACCCCTTTGTAGTTTTCTGTAGACTTAACGAAATGGGACGTTTCGAAATCTAACATGAAATACTGTACTGCTATTATGGTTACCAGTAGACCCCCTTTTGTGATATAATTTTGTAGTTTATTGTGTATTTTCCTTAATCCTAAAATTCTAGGTGATGCAAAATGTTTTGCCATAACTGTATGTTCACACCTGTATTCACAATGTTGATTAAAGTATGTGAAACTGCAATAATAAAAAAACAGAAGACACGTTAACATTATGAAAGTCCTTTGTAACATACCTTGAAACTTAAATGAATTGTAAAAGCTTTAAGCTAAAAAAAGTTTTGTTTTTTTTTCCACCTGCCATCTACCAGTTTTAAATTTTCTCTTAATTATCTTGTTATGATAACTTACTCTATTTTTTTTTTACTGCAAAAGTTAAATCTGAATGTAATGTATCAGCTTGTGTTCTGATTTCTTCAAAGAAAAGTAATTTGGTATTTAATGGATTAAATCAGTAATGCCAGAACCAGTGTTCCAGTTATTAGCCACTACTTTGTCCCAGTGTTGGCTTGCAGTATATCGTAAGGTTCACGTACCAGAGATGCTGTTCCTAAGCTCATATTTTTCTTTTGGACAAACAGATTCATTGTAGTTTTTAATGTTAGTGGGTCTATTTTAATGATCTAAAGAGTGGCAGATCTAAATACTGTTGCCCTTTAACTATTAATCCTGCTGCTGTTTTCAACTAGGGGTGATGTATTGATCCACTCATTAGCCTTACTACATCCAATGACAATGCAGTGAAATCAGGGAAGGTGGGATTCAGCTCCACTGCTGTTTTAGATCATTAAAACAAATCCTCTACTGTAGGTTGTGTGTTTCAAAATATTCAAATTAATAATATTCTTCAATTTATTAACAAAGTCGTGAGAATGATTCAACACGTTTAACATGCATGCAGTGTGTCTTTAATTGAATAACTGGCAGTTTTTGTGCAGATAACAATCACAGAGATTTGTGACCTCCATATGACCTCTGATCAATCATACAATGTACTTCTTAACAAAGATGTTATTGACAAAGAGCTTAATAAGTTAACGTGGCAGTTTTTACATTGTACTTTGCAGCAATAACCGAGTACTGACTTTTGTACTTGGTAAAATTAGAGAACTATTCAATTAAGGGCGATTTGTACTGTCAGTTTGGGTAACTAATTGCATGTATCATTCTACAAACTAAAAACAGCCGTGACCTATTGATCTAGTTTGGAAAGATTTTTCTATAAAATAATATACATTTAGTTTTACAGGCTGTGAAAGCCAATTTAATCTATTGCTCAAAAAATAAGGTTAACTCTTAAATGTTTCAGATTCTAGGAATGCGTTCAGCAGTACAGTATGCACAGCGAATGACTGAGCAGACTCGGGGACTTGCTATACTGTTTAATGGACAATGGCCATGCATTCAGATCTGGGGCCACTGTGAAAGCACTGTGCCTGCATAAGGCAGGGGAAATTTAAGGGTTGGGATTTAGAAAGAAGGTATGAGTTGAACTTACTGTATGGAAAGTAGCTAATGTAGACACAGGAGTGTAAAAAAACTCCAGGTTTACTATGAGCTGGGTTACACAAGAAAATATGTATAAACTTAAAGTAAAGCCTGATATGTTTCAGATTTTATTAGGAATCATTTTTCAGTTACTACAAACTGATATATGTAAATAGTAAGACGGGCAAGGAGGTGGAACTGAACTGAATCCTATTGAAACTAAACCACTGACCATGAAGAGTTCTTGCTTCTCACTCCAAGATTAATATTTATTTATTCAAATATTAAACAGTAGTTTATTTTCATAAACCCTTAGTGAATTGAGAAAGGGAAGTGTTTAAATCATAGCAGGGCCTCAAGTTTTTCCTTCTACACTAGTCCATTTCCATTCTCTGGAATATTGGTTTCAATGTGGGTTGAGTCTTTTTCATGATTACTGGAGAGCAGTAGGCTTCAGGTGTTGTTATCCCAAAACCTTCCTTACCAATCACAAGAAGCCCCAGTGAATTCAATGCCACTGCCAGGTACTGCAACATGAAGAAGTAATACTGTGTAATGAGTTTGCTCTTCAAAGGGGACTGGGTAACCGTTCTCTAAGTATACAGTATGTGTATTCTGGAATGGTCTTGTTTCACCTGTTTGGTTGCTGTGGTAACACGTCTCCCTTTCTGTCTGGAAGGTGAAAAGTTAATGAAGATTGGGGAAGAGGACGAGCAGGGCTGGTGCAAAGGTCAGCTTGAAAACGGACAAGTTGGACTTTATCCCGCTAACTATGTTGAGCTGATCAGGTCGTGATGAGCAGTTCCTGACGTCCTGCAGCTGTTCATATTGAGGCCAATGAGAGACCGAGAGACAATAACTGATCTTTGAGTCGGAGGGGATTTCGACTCCCAACCCTGAAGCTTGTTCCAGGTCATGTGGTTGAAGTTTTGTGAATGATACAAACCTATTGAATACAAAACTAAATAAATCCAGCTAACTCCACTGTGAAACAGGACACTTTTCAAGGATGTTGCATCACAGAGTAATACTAACTTGGATTTGCAGCCACTTTTCTATATTCTGATATACTTGAAAAGTTCAGTGCCTTTGACAAGTCCAATTGAGGCAGTACTGAAGCTGCTCCAAGTTCATCCTGTCAATGCACACTCATCCTTGGAAGTTGGCAGATTCAGGGTTCGGGAGTCTAGTTACAACCTCTTTGACAAAGAAAACAGAGAGATATTCGTTTTACAAAGTCTGTATAAATCTCAGAAAAGCCTTGATATCAAAAACCCCACTTACTGTCCCCAGTTTATTTTGCTTTTTACTGATTATATATAAGAATTACACACAATGTTGGGGGGGGGGGGCAAAGATTTACTCATAAATATATTCACAAGTATAGAGGGGAGACATGTTTTATTCTAACATGCTATAGTAATGTTGTAGATTTTGTTTGCTAATAAACCAATTGAAAGGCAGAATGGTGTGCCAGCCTTTCATGCTTGTTAAATATTTAAAACTGGATTCCCTGCTGAACAGGCTTTTCCATAGAGAATCTACACTTGATAAGTTTTAATGTGCTGTGTTGTCCTATATTGCTGGACCAAAAGGTTGGATTCTTGACACTAAAGCAGTCTGTGCTGCTGTAGGGAAGTCGGACCTGCCTTTCGGCACAGTGTTCAGTGCTTGCTTCAGTATAGATTTCAGGTGAGAGTTTTGGACTGGGATACGGGAGCTTCAGATCTTGATTCCACTGTCTGCATCACTACACTCTTGGGGAAGAAATAAAGAGTATTCAATTCAATTGCTGATTTTGAGAATTTTATTTTGTGCCTTAACTTGCTTTTTGAAGTTTAATAAATGTTTGCTGCCAGAACTGTTTAAATATGCTTTATATATAGTGCTCAACTGCATTTTTTAAAAAAAAACATTTTTTAAGAATACTGGAAACCAGGTAAACAACTCTACTACATATATTCGAAGGACTAGAAACGTCCTAAATTAAAGTCCTAAATTAAAGCGGCGGGCACACACAACATAACTTTGTACCTCCTGAGTCACTCTGCTGTAAATCCGGGTGTGAATGAAACACTACTGTAACTGCTAATGAGCTAATCTTTGTACATTTTGAAAGGAAGAACAAATAAACATATTTGATGGAAGCTGTGTGGTTGATTCTGAACAATCGGTTCCAATTCGTGTTGAGGACCACTGTACCCGGACCTTTCGCCTATCCAGGATGCTGGGTACGGAGCCCAGCCTATTGCGGATCAGGATGTGTTAGAACCAGCTGAGCAACCACAAATATTTTACAAATAAACCATAAATGCTGCAATTCCACATACTTCTGTACAGTATAAAAATCAGTCAAGGTCATGAATAGTGGTTTTCTAGTTGCTATTTAATGAATGCTTAAAGATGACACCACTTTTCATCTTTCATAAGAGTAAATAAACCTGATTCCTATTGCAATGTCCATAGCTCTAGTAGAATCAGTAGTCATATTATCAATAAGCACAATACATCCATAGCAAAGATATCAGAATGATGGCAATAAGCTCATTGGTCATCAATACAAAGTTTCGTTCATTTAGACTGAAGTAAGTGGTTTGGGTGTCATGTGCAACTGGGATGGAGAAAGCCATGGTAAATAAAAAGTTCACTGCAGTGCTTTGAAATTCCAACAGCTTCCCACACACATACTCAAAAAGACGTTTTGTTATCGTTTTTCTGCTAAACCATCTGTAGCCCCCCCTAAAAATGCTGATTAAAAATATTTCAGACGTGCTTTGTGACTAGCGCACACAAGCAAACCTGCCCTAGGCAAAGGTCTAATTTATTGGCTTCTCAGTATTTACTGACTTGTAGCTGGGTTTTTTTTTTTTTGTTTTTTTTTGTTTTGTTTTCACCCACGTGGGACTGAAATGCTGAAGCTTGCCGTGGATTAATCTGAGTGCCTAGTGTTCACATGGTGATAGCTGCTGCAGCAAAGAAAGCATAAGACAATGTACCCTGATCTCCTCTGTGTATTTAGAGCAAAGACATGAAGAGATTCCAGTCTTACAGCTGCTAATGTGCTTTCCAGCCTTTATTTCATATTTTTACAGTTTACATGTCCTACATTCAGCTTCATATAATTTGTTTTAGCAAAAGATATTATGAGTTTGGAAAACAAAACGTTGGCTAATGAATTAATAAATGTTATTACAACTTTGCAATATTTGGTTTCGTAAAAGCAAAGAGCAGAAAGCAGATGAGTATCACAGTGGGCAATGCGCCGTCTTCGAAATCATTATTCTCATTTACCTTCTGGAATTGAAGCATAAAGGCAACAGCACCACCTGCGGATTCTGAACGGTATAGGTTAAAACACGTTTTAGGTGGCCATACAAGTTTTTTTGTTTTGTTTTTTTTTCTTCTTCTTCTTTCTTCTTTCTTCTTTCTTCTTTCTTCTTCTTCTCAGTACCTGTGCTCACAGCTACACAGTTGAGTCAAGTAAGCACTTTTTAAGAGAATCAGAATCACACAATCTAATGAAAAGATGAAAAAAAAACCACTAGTTCTGGCCGTAAAAGTGAAGCCTGTGATATTTCTGTTCTCGTGCAGATCTATTGTATCAATATTTTGTATTTATATTTTACAGATAAAGAACAGTTCTGTCTGTTTCTACACTGTTGTACTTTGCAGAACCTCTGGCCAAATGGCTTGGAACACAAGTGCTGGTAGTTAAAGGTCATTGTGTTCCCTGCTGGGCTTTGATACAACCTACATATTAAAAGGTCTAAATGAACTACAATGTCGTCAGCTAGCTTTCTGATTAGCTGAAAACAGGCAGCGCTAATAAGGGATTTTATATCCTGTACAGAGAAACGACCTGGGGGCTATTGTAATAGTCTGAACTAGGTATTAATGCTACCACCCTAAAATATTTTTTCTGACCTAATTTCAAAATATTTTATTGCACCCTGTAATACAATATATTACATAAATTACCCATGGGGAGGAAATCTGCCCTTTTTAAATCGTTCATATTGATCCCCTGGCCTGCAAAATAACAAATTGCAGATGTTAGAACTCCTCTGCGTGATGGGTTCAGACAAACCTCACTAATACAGAATTACTGCTGTTCAGCAATGTTTTCCATCAGTTGTCGACTTTGACTTTAGATTAAATGAACCATATCATCTGTCCGTTCCTACTTTCTGGTTTCTTGGAACCTGAAAAATAATTTATCAGTGATGAAGTGGACAGAAAGTTAGCTAAACAAGACTTTGAGCCACACTCACTGGTACCAGAGGGCCTGACCTTACAATAAAGTGTTAACTGTGTCTTGTGCTTGATTCTGCTCTTAGATATCCACATTCACGTTTTAGGTAACTGCTCTTATTTGAAATTGTTCTTATCCATTTATCGTACTTAGTATGTGCTCTTAATGGACTTTACTCTATAAGCAAATATGTTTACTACAAGTTAACTGCTCTAGTCGAACTTGCCCTTAAATTTAATTATTTACTGTATTCTTTATTTAGCGCTTATTTGAATTTGATCTTATTTTCTACGGATTTTATTGTACTTTATAACAGCTCTTAACTGTAACGTGACATTGTGTAATGTGATATTTTGTAAGGTGACACTTTGTATTGTGATATTTTGTAATAACTGTAGTTGCCCTGGATAAGGGCGTCTGCTAATAAATAAATAAATAATAATAAATAATAATAATAACAGAGCAAAGTGATTTAATTTATTTTTGTAGATTTGGGTATATTAGGAAAAACAGCTGCGGAGTAATGTTACCTAAATGACTGTGTGCAATATAATGGAATAAATAGAGGTAAAAAATTTTAAAAAAATAGTTTTAAACTTCAAAAAACTGTTAAATTACTACTACTGAATCCTTGCAATGAAGCTTTATACAGCAGGGAATGTATCTGGTGTGATAAAGAAATTGTGCAACTGTTCAAAATTTAGGAGATTAGAAACCGAACCTTGATCGTTATTTGTCATACAACTTGAACCAGTCTGCTACCCGTAGCTCGGAGAGTGGTTGTGCAGAAAGGAAGCAAGATGGCGTCGGAGCCGGACAAGACCGAAATTCTAACAATTTTCAAGCGACTCAGATCTATTCAGACAAATAAGGTAACTCAAATAATATAGAAATAACAGGTGTATAAAGCGACCTGGATATCAACGATTTTTTAATTAAGCTGTACGAGTTTATCGAGTTAAGACGGTGGCCCGATGTAATTTGGTTGGTAAGCCGGTCGATTTAAAACCGGTAGTATTACTTGTCACAGGGCCCATAGCTGTGACAATTTATTTATTCCTTTTTATATTATTTGCATTTCAATATAATACCTGCATCTTTGTATACCTTGGACAAATATGAATGCAGTTAGTTACTCTGGCAGATACAGCTGCAATGGGCAGCGTTGGAAAGCTGCTTATCAGTCAAGAGAATGCCAACGAAGCGTTATTGCAACACAGTTTTTTCATCGCTGTAGTTTATTAATTAAGAGTTGTTTAATACAAGTTCATATTCACTGTGTTTGTGTCATTTGTTCTGCAGGACGCTAAAGAAGAATAAACAAACAGTATTTTGCTCTGTGTTATATAGCTAATTTGTTGACCAACAAAAACATACCAGAAAAATAACGGCTTTCTGGCTTTGGCTTGTGGTAAACGCATTGTGTTCTTCTCCATCTGTAAGTGGAGCCATTTACCCAGTCCCACTGCTGATATTGTTTGTATTCAATGTGTATTTGTTTTTAAACGTTTGTACACATTATTTCTAAAGTTGTATAACATTTATTCCGTTTGGTAAGAGAGTCGGCATCAGAAGACTGAATTGGGTGCTTGAAAAATACCTTTTCAATGTCGTGAATATTTTTTCATTGTTACTGCTGTGGCAGCTATGACATGATGCTGGTAATGTCCACCTCATTACCGTGCCAGTAAACAATCTCACATATGAACCTGCTTTGTACTGGATTCATAGTTTCATTGTGATTGTCAGCGTTTGTGGCTTCCTTTACTGTACATACTATTTTCCTGCGATCTACAATTTTCTTCCAAGGAATGTTCACTTTTGCCTCTTTAGCAATGTGTGAACGTCCATCAGATAGCTGTACCTGTCAATGGCATAATTACAACTAGTATTTTTTTTTTTTTTTTTTTTTTACTGTATTTGCATCCTACAGATCAGTAGTTATACTTTGATAAAATAAACAAATAAATAAAAAACTACTGGCTTGGTGGTTACTAGCATTATTGTGTGCAATATTAGAAAATATAAAATTCCCTACATAATGTATAATTAACAATTGCATATTCATTTTGTCTATTTTTTAGTCTTGTTTTGATTGTGCTGCTAAGAATCCAAGTTGGGCCAGTATAACCTATGGCGTATTCTTGTGTATTGACTGCTCTGGGATCCACCGCTCATTGGGAGTGCATCTCAGTTTTATCAGGTAGTTTTGAAAATACCTCTTGCAAAGATAAGTATACATCAAAATTGAATTGCATTATTGTTAGTGACACTGGTACCACCAGGAACAAGCCAATTATACTTTTGAAAGAATTCCTCTTGGTCTTTCTTTCTTTATCTTTTTGTTTATTTTCTTCTTCTTCTAGATCTACAGAGTTGGATTCTAATTGGAATTGGTTTCAGCTGAGATGTATGCAGGTTGGCGGCAATGTAAATGCGGTAAGGGCTATAATCAGATCTTTTGAAGATTGTTGCATACACTTCTGTAAAGGTTTCATGAAAGTTTGTTATGTCTATTCAGTCATTTCATTATGTGGGTGTGCTGATCTTTTCATTCCAGACCTGTACATTTTCAGGAAACATTTTTGAGCAACACATGATCACTGCCACTATACAGTACTCATTGTCATGTTTTGACTTTTCTAGGCAGCTTTTTTCCAACAGCATGGCTGCACAACTAAAGACACAAATGCCAAGTACAACAGCAAAGCCGCACAAATGTACCGTGAGAAGATCAGGCAGCTAGCAAACGTAGCACTCTCAAAATATGGAACTGATGTAAGTATCCATTGGAGAGAATGTTAATTTAAAAATGCTAAAACAAAATCAACAGAGCTATGCGGCTTTTCTTTCCTTGTGACTTGATATTATTGTACTGGCTTCTTGGTACATCATTACGTTTTTGTGTTAATTTTTTAAAGCTATGGATTGACAGTCCAGGTGGAACGCAAGTGCTAAGTCGTGAAAATAAAGATGCAGATTTCTTTGCAGAACACACTCAGGTATTTATAACATTTGTTATTAGAACTAATTTGACAGTTACTGTAGCCCAAATCTACATCCTGTGGGTTGTTGCTGAACAACAGCAGTTTGTACCAGGGAATATGCCCATTATTTTATGAATAAGTTAATTAATTTTATTTAGAAGCTAATCCGTGGATGCATTTCTTAATTGGTTACCACCTGTGGGATAATTATCCACAATGGCTATATAATAATGAACTAATTGCTTGTTTTTGCTTTAATGTTTTTTATTAAAGATTATCTTATTTTTAGTCTTTGAGCAGCTGGGATATGGCCTCTACATTGACAGATCAAAATTCTGCTGGGAGCCTGCTGGTTGCAGAAGAACCCCCAAAACAGGAAGAAAACTTGAACAATCGTATGTTTGTTTTTTCACTGGGTTTTAAAAATATTGGAAGAGGCTGTCTATTTGTTGTCAGTGTAATTTATTTTATGTATTTTTTCATTCATCAGAACCCGAACAAGGTCCCAGCATTGAAGGGCTTGGCACATCTCCCAAAGCAACAATTGGTAAGTGGATTTGTTCTGCATAAATTTATATATATATATATATATATATATATATATATATGATGAGTGCATATAAAAGCAAGGTTAAGTCTTGTAACCATGCATCACAATGCGCGTAGCGTTATAGTTTATAACATTGAGTCTTAAAACATTTGACAATCACGTTATGTCAGTTTATACTGTTCTCGTCAACAGCCAACTGAGCTTTGCCTGGGACTTGCGTTTGCCATTTTATTATTGGTGGATGGCTTCTGTTGGCTCTCTTACAGAATCAACTCAAAGCTCTTAGTGTTATTACATCTGTTTTGCTTTCACCAGTAGCATGTTTTATGTGGACTTTAATGGCCCACCCCCCATTTTAATGAACTGTTTATTTTGTCCTGTAGCGTATTCGATGCGTTTGGCATCAGGTGAACCTCTGCCTTCTAAAGGTGATTAAAGGTGTGATGTTGCTAACAACCTGCTGTTGGCTAGAGCCTGGGCATGTTTCCTTTTCTGATTGCCCTCTGTAAATATTAAAATATAAACCAACACTGCTTAGCTTTTCCTTATCTACACGTACTCTCCAAACAAGCCTATCTTTTGGATGGCGAATGTTGTCCACCCACTGAGACTTGTGTTAACTTGTATAAATAACTATAATTAAAAAGTTCCTTAGGATTTACACAAAATGGGAAACAAGCCATTTTATAATTATTTTGGGATTGAAATTTATGAATGCAAACTAGGGTAGCCTTGCATTGCTCCAGTTTAAGCTGTGCTTTATGTTTGTGTCTTCGGTGATTCCCAAACAAGCTGTGTGAAAATCCGCAGGCTTTGCAGTGTCCCTGCCATGTGGCATGAATGTGCTTATAAAAGCAGTACATTACACTGTTTACATTCTGTAATTCTGTTTAATTGGGTCTAAGATGTGGTCAGCTGCTTTCTCTATACCTCTCACTGTCAGTTTTTAAGATATATATATATATATATATATATATATATATATATATATATATATATATATATATATATATAATATATATATATAATATATATATATATATATATATATATATATATATATATATAAAGATATTTAATCAGCGCAACCAAGCCATATATATATATGAAATACAAGTAGTTTAAACCCCTAAATCATGGCTTAGTTTTGACTATTCTAAAACTGTTTGCTTTTTTGTTTTAGAAGTGAAGCCTTCAATCATTGGAAAAAAAAAGCCTGTTGCAGCAAAAAAAGGGGTATGTGGGGAGAAATTAAATATAAAAAATGTTTAGTTATGTTTTTCCTTTAATTACTAGCTATAATAAAATATCTAAATACTGAAGTTATACAGTGACTTGAGAGGACTCCATGAAAAAAGGTGTGTGTGGGAGTATGGCAGCAGAAAACTCCAAAAACAGTGGATTCAGAGTCCTAATATCTTCACACCTGTTTTAAATAATTGAATTGCAAGTTTCAGTTAAATCTTCATATTTAATAGTGGTAAATAAAAAGTAGTATAATGTAATTCAGGTTGTTGCGTATAGAAAACATTGGCTTTTGTAGCAGTTTTGCAATAATGATTTGAATTGCTTATCTTTACCCCTTTTTTTTAGCTGGGTGCTAAAAAGGGACTGGGTGCTCAGAAAGTAAGCAGCCAGAGCTTCAGCGAGATAGAACGACAGGCACAGGTAGCAGAGAAGCTGAGAGAGCAGCAGGCCACTGAGGCTAAGAAGCAGGTCGAAGAGTCAATGTAAGTCATTTACTTTAAATGTCCAGAGAGGTAATTTGGGGAAATGTATGTAAAGCATGTCTAAGATTCTTTCGGATTATCTCAAACATAAGCCAAAATAGAATATTTACCATGTAGTGCTTGGAATTCACCATCATTTATGACAATCTTTGCAAAAATGTTATCACTATTAGTACTGCAAATATTGATTGATCTAAATATATGAAATTGCTGCGTTATTGACTGAGTAGTGCATGTGATTCATGTTGATTTTTTTTTTCTTTTTTCTCCTAGTGTTGCTTCAATGCGTCTAGCCTACCAGGAGCTACAAATCGACAGGAAAAAGGAAGATATGAAAATCCAGAGTTTGGAAATTAAAAAAAGAGAACAGGCTGAGAGGCTTGGAATGGGATTTGGAACAAGAAGGTAATGAAAAGGGCTGCATGTTGAGGATTTGCATTCCTGTAACAGCCACTGTCAATTTAAGTAAGCGGAATGAAAAATATTTAATAACCTGTCCATGACCCCAGGGACACACGCTTCAGGTGACCCATATAGAATTAGTCACTTTCTCTCTGTGGTGCTTGCATGCATGCAAATTACTTTTTAGAAGGCTATATGAGAAGTACTTGTATTTAAAGAGTATTATGTAGAGAGTAGCCTGTGTTTAATTGTTCACTAGATTTTTTTTTTTTTTTTTTTAACAACAATCCCAAGTGGGATCCTGAATTTAATTTCCACCGCAGTTGACATTTAATTTAGATTTTGTTTTGTATTAATTTTAAGTGCGGTGTCCCATTCGGTGCTGTCAGAGATGCAAGTAATTGAGCAGGAGACCCCAGTTGCAGCCAAGTCCACTCGCTCTAAGCTGGATATGTTTGATGAACCAGGATTTACAGCTGGACCTCCAAAGTAAGAGCTGGTAGACTTAACACACTTCTGCTTTCTCTGTCTCCATAAGTCTGATTTGTTGGGAGATAATCAAATTGTAGATGCAACACAGATCTAATAATTGTTCTGTTGCATTCAAAGTAAATACACCTTTCCTTTATTAGCACTGTTTTTATATTGCAATTCCATCTTCCACCAGGTATAAGGATAACCCATTCTCTTCAGGGGATGACTTTGGTTCACGATGGGATTCTGATTCCACCTCCTCTTTCTCCTCTTGGGGTCTCGACAAGGAAGAGCCAAAGGAGGCTGAATTTACTATTTCTAGCATTCAGCCAATTGGGGAAAGGTAGGAATTTATGGAAAACGGAAGGGTAATCAGGGAAGTTTTGTCAATGTCTGAAGGTAAAGTCATTCTTTGCTACATACGATATGTCTATGCAGGCTACCAAGCAGGCGAAAGCCAGACAGCAATGTTACCGTTGTGGAGTCGAGCGAGGCACGTCAGAAGTTTGCCAATGCTAAAGCCATTTCATCTGACATGTTCTTTGGGAGAGAGAGTGATGCAGAGGTAAACCTTAACTATACCACATTAACTAATTTACTGTAACAGTGACTTTAGGGTACTTTAACATGTTTATTAGTTCACTTTTTGCTAGAAAAACAATCTGGTTTGTTTTGAACCACACATCAATATGAATGAATCTGTAAATAATGACTTGCGTTTTTGCATTTACAGTACGAGGCAAAGACTCGGTTGGAGAGGTTATCTGGAAATTCTTCCATTAGTTCTGCAGATCTGTTTGGGGATGGGAGCGATGGGTCTTCTACAGGTTAGTGTAGAAAACTTGGATACTGCAGATTGAGTGGATGGTTACTACAGGATAGTTTATATCTTTCTTTCTTTTTTAAGGGGCTTCATCTTATGATAGCGTGCTTCCAACTGGCCCCGATATTGCCCAGTTTAAACAGGGTGTGAAGACGGTTGCAGGAAAAATGGCAGTACTTGCTAATGGGGTGATGAATACAATTCAGGTGAATATATTGACCCACTATATGTCTACCTGTCTCATGTTTTAGTACAATACACAATGTTGAATGAATATGATCACCCACCTCCTGCACAAACTATTTACAAACCTTAACTTTTTTTATTTTATTTTAGGATCGTTACAGCTCTTATTGAAAAACTGAGACTTCAGAATCTGAACATAGAGAAGAACCAGACACACTGTTCACCTGTTTTGTTTCTCTCTTCTTCTTTTTTTTTTCTTAGTATTATTTTAAACCTGGCTGATTTGGTTTGTTTTAAGAAAATATATATTTTTTGACAGCTTCTGGTCAAAGCTGAAAAATTGTTTATTAAAACAAAATTCGTAAAGCAGTTTGATCTCAGCGAACACCTTTTGTGTGTAATTTACAAAAATGTAAAAATGCCTAAAACATAAAATTGAGTTAAGACAAGTATTTGTCCTAGGATTCTGTTTTTGCCACATCAAAAATACTGTGATAACCCTTTCACTGCCTAAATAAGGACTCAAGTTATTGGTAACTATGTACATTTCTGCCATATTTATCTGCTATGAAAATAGTGTTAAGGTGATGATTTGGAGTGATATTCTAAAAAAGTTTTATTTTTAAATCATTTTTATAATATGGTTTAAGTACTGTACAATAGTGCAATTTGGTTGCTGTACTGAGAGGAATAGTTTCTTGCAGTAGTTAATCAAATAACCATTGTTTAAAAGTTACATATATTTTTTATTAAACTGTTTGGCTACTATTATCAACGTTGGTTTAAGGATAATATTACAAACAACCTTATTTATTCATTACTTTTAATTTATAACATGTACAACTGGTACATAACCATATATATATATATAATTTCTATTTTCTGGTTCGAACAACCAGGTCCATGCTGATTTTAGCTTAACATTTTTTTTCTATCCTGTATATCCCTTCAGTTGCAGTTGCTTTCATGTCTATTCCATGATACAAAACTAGCCACCTCTTGTCAGTGCAGAATTAACAGAAATCCTTCAAACAAAAGCAACATTCAGAACGACAGTCTCTAATATACCAACTAACACTGCGGTGGCGATCAGGAATTGTCATATCTTTGGAGTGCTGACAGGAGCAAAATGCAGTCTTAACGGGGCAGGATTACATTTTTATTTTTGCTGCTAAAATTTGGAGGAACCCTCCTATATGTAACCTGTGAGTCCTCCTGAAGTATTCAATAAGAACTTTAAACCACTGCTTTTTAAAGAGATACAAGTTACTCAAAGAACCTGCAATGGATTGCCAAAGATGAGGCTGTAATTCCTTTATAGGTTAAAAATCATACCTTTTTTAATGCTGTACTGTTGACTATGCTTGTCACATGGCATTCAAGGTATATTTTCTAGCTTAATTTTTCAGCTTTTATGCCCTTAACATTTTGGAACAGAATAGTTCACTGTGGGTGTGTGCTTAAACACACAATCACATACAAATCACATACATATATACCCTGTTGAGTTTTTGTCAGGAACTTGAACATGTATAATGCCTTGGTTAAAAAGCAATTTGTTTTGTGTGTGTGTGTGTGTGTGTTATATCCTTCATAGAATACCTGAACGTTGGCAAAATGTGTAATAAACACCAAAGTCCTAAACTGGATACCCCTTTATTCTCACAGTATTGTATCAGCTGTCATGTCTTGCCTGTTCCATCATATATATATATGTAATATTTCAATTGTTTGGGCTCCCAGTCCAGAAGGGCTAAAGAAATTTAAAGTGATGTTTTTCTATTGCCTTGTCATTTGTAAATATTCTAAAGTGTTTTAGCAAGCAGTAAAAGTTCTGGCTTTGAAAAACCAAGCATGCTTTTTTGAGTGTTTTCCCGGTTACACAAGTTAAATAGTGAAAACCCTCTGCGTGGAACAGCTGAGGGTGCCAAATGAAATGCTGAGGATTTTATGAAGCCATTCGACTGTCTGATGTCATGTAACAATTGAACTGGCAGTATCAGATGTTGTAGTGGTAACTCGAAGTACAATCTGACGAGAGCTTTCACTTGTGTATTAGCAATAGTAGGATCTTTTTTTTTTTTCCCCTTGTCCTGAACATTATCTACATTTTTTTTTTTTAAGTATTAAAATATAGCCTTCCATTCTTCTTGCCAAGGACTGGGGAGATTTAAATGTGTTAATATATTTGCCACTTTGCAGTGATAACTTTCTTCCTCAGGGATGGTACATAACTATGTTTCATCCCTACTTTGTATTGATGGTAATGTTGCCCTGCCTGACACTGTGACCAACTGTGATTTTAAAAAAAAAAAAAAAAAAAAAAAAACTTCTCTCCCAAACAAATACATTTTATTGTAGGTGGCATGTACAAACCATTGCTTAATTGTCAATAAAAATGTAAATCTGTTCCAATGCTGTCTTATTTGCATGCATATATTGAGGGAGGCTAAAACTTTCGTTAAAGGCAATAAACATATTTTGATCTATTGTAAGAAATGTTGGCACATTCCCTTTTACATCTATACAAAGCATAACAATGCAGGATTAGAATATTTTTAAAGTACCTTTGTAAAATAGGACTCAGAAAATCCATGATAGATTTTATATTGTCAATTTGTGAAATTTTGCTAGTCACACTACATGGTAACTGCCACCCAATCTTCTCTATACTGAAGTCTGATTTATCGGTACCTTCTGTATGTATATGTCCATCTGTACCCACCCCGAAGTACTTGCAAGAGAACAGTAGGTGTTCGGTTTAGTGACTCTTAGTGTGTGAAGGCTTAATAACTTTGCTTCCCTCCTGCACACTTGTTCCTTTTTCCATACTCTGTGGAGCTTTCCTTGGAATGACAGAAAGCGTTAAGTAAAAGGTAAACACCTGCTTAACTCTTAATAATTTCCATTATAAATATAGTCTTGAGAGATTTAACAGTATTGGAAAAGGTGCTTCCATACTTTTATTTTAATGCCTATGGTGATAGTTTTGTGCATCTGTCTGATGCTAAATCTTACCTGATCAGTTAATCCAAGTGTAGACGTTAAATCCATTTTCCTCCCAGAATTTGCAGCATGCTGGACAATAGTACTTTGTGACTGAGAAAGTATTTGATAGCAGTGCTGTGTCCATTGGGTACCTCTGCCATTTATCGAGCATCTCCACTGCAAGCAAGAATCATTGTTACAGGTCAGGTGCTGCACAGCCATATAATTTCACTAGATTTCACTCCAAACCAGGTCTTAGAGGGCTGGTGTCCTGGCTTTTGTTCTAACTGTACCCTAAATTACTTAATTGGACCCCTTAAGCTTCTAATAAGCACTTAATTGGTCCAATTAAGTAATTTAGGGTACAATTGGAACAAAAGCCAGGAGGGACACTAGCCCTCCCAGGACCAGGACTGGAGATCCCTGCTCTGCCGTATAGTGGATTGCAGTAGTCCATTCAAACAACCAGAATTTTGAGGCCCCTGGTGGAAGCAAATCAGAATAACAGTTCCTGTGTATTCATTGGAAAGCAGCTAGTGTGGATATGTGTGTGTGATCACTGCACCGTAAACACACAGAGGAAGCAGACTGTATGTTCTGCCTACTATCTCATATGTTATACATGAAAACCATTTGTATTAAGTATCATTAGCACATTGGAGAATCTGATGTTCACAGATAACATGTTTAGCTTTTGCCGAATTTCTACAACCATTATATTGCCTGACATTACAGTATTTCTGCTGAAAAAATTAGCATATAGAAAAATTCATTCAAGCAATACACCAGTGCAGCTCCCTCTATCAGTTTTATTTGTTTTTAGTGTTCCATTACTGGGATTGCATGTTTTTTAAATGTACTAGTACTAGTTTGTTAGCATTTACAGTAGCTGATCATGTAACTCCTTGTAACACTTCTATTGGCACCAGCAGTTTCCACTAAAAGTCTGGTAGTTTTCTGAAAACGTATTTCTTAGTTTCATAGAATAGATGGATTCCAATCTTCCTCTGTATCCACTGGTTCATCTTTTACAAAAGCCTTAACATGCTTTATCATTACAATTATAACAAAGTGAAGCTAAGAACATTTTATTGTAAGTGAAATTAATTACTAATGTAGTTATGGAATTGCAGATCTGCAGTTTTGGACCGACACAGACTTCTTGAAGAGAGATCTTACAGCGACTAATGAGATCATTTTTGGTAGGACTTCACATATTGGCTCAGCTGGACAGAGCCTAATTTAAGCCCAAAACCCTATTACTTGTGCAGCTGCTGAGAAAATAAGATTGTAAGTGTAACTCATTCTTGAAGTTGCCAGGTCTTCAAATGACATCTTATTTATTATATATCTTTCCCAGCCTGGGACTAGTCAGCCATTTTTATACATGGCCCTTGTTTACCTCTCCCAGCCTATTAATATCATCACTGTTCCATCAGCTGCCTCCTGGAAGCACTCGGTTCAATATCTAAACGTACTGAATAAACTGTACTTTGGTAATAAGGACAAATGTTGTGTGCCAAGCTCAAAGCTACGCAGACACGTGCAGTTTTCTTTTTAATCTCATCTTTGTTGTGTCCAGTAGATACACCAAAAAAAAAAAAAAAAAAAAAAGCCAGGGTTTGAGATTGTAATAAGGTTGAAAGGACAATTCAAAAAGGCACAATATGAAGCAAAACTAAGTATCTACTACAACATTTGCTTATTGCTGAAATTAAAAAAAATTGATACTTTTTAAGCAATACTGGAGATTAAAGGTTATTCCGAGTCACCAAAAATGTATACAGTATTCATTGCTCTATACAGCATAGTATGTCTCTAGTGCACAGTTATGGGCATTGTGACAAAGGTAAGCAACTAGAACAGATCAGACTCCTGAACCTCGGCATCTCAACACAGAAATATCAAAATGTCAAAATAACACAATATTTGAATAACTGCAATAAAAATTAATCAAAGTCAGTAAAATAATCAATCAAGCGGTCAAGTTTTAAAGGGCAAAGACAATAGAATGGATATGAATAAATAAAACCATGGATATTAAAATCCACTGTAAGTAGATTACCCACTCAACACGTTCTCAAACCCCAATCTCCTACAAAAATAAACATGACAACACAAATTAAAAGGCAAACTTGTCTTCCTTTTTTTTCTTGAAAGCACATTAGCGTCCTTGTCAAAGAAAGTTGCAAATTACAGGATACAGCAAATAATTTACATAGAGAATTACATGTGATTTTGTAATACTCCCAAGACTCTCTCAGCATGCATGTACATTTAAAGAATGCATTCCTTTTTTGGATTCAGGATTTATTAACAAAAGGTAATTATACAGTTTTCACATAGTGAAAAACCATCCCATTTCAACAATTTCCCAGCTAGTTCTTATTAATATGGTGACATACACTAGATATGTCTCATAATTTCTAAATGTCCTCCTGCTGTGAGATGAAGTGGTTATTGGAAGAGTCATCTCCAATAATTTCACCACAGTTCAGCTGTGCCTACAACAGTGACATACAAAACAATCCTTATTATTTTTTTTAGCCTTCAAGAAAAGGGTAAATTATCCTTCTCAATAAAAACAATAAGAAAATCATTTGTCATTCAGAATATTTACATACATTGTAAAAGATTGTATTGCTCCAAGCCTCTCAACAGTCACACAAATACTCCATCAGAAGAGTTTCACTTGCAGTACCTCCGGGATTTGATATACTGGACAGTTTTCTCATGAAAAGGAAGTCAGATTGTTCGAGAAAGAATGAGCAGAACGCGGTCACCACGGGAAAGGCAGTCTCATCCCCTTGGAGGGGCATAAAACAATAAGCCTATCCAAACATTGGGAAAGCAAACATCCAACAACCTCTAAAAATAACGTGTGCAACTTTTGAAACACTGCATTAGAAAAGGAGACAGATTATTAACATGTATTTCTGAATGATACCCTGTCATAACGAGGATGGAGTACCCAAAATAATTAAAAGGGTCCACCACCACCAAAACCAAAAAAAAAAAAAAAAGTTTCTTAAATTAGAAAAATTAACAGAGAGTTCTCCAAGCCTGAATTATATTCATTTAAAAACCTGACACTTCATGTCAGATCTTTTAACAATCTTTTTAAAACTGGCACTGCTGGTTTCAATGAGTCTCCAATTCCTCCTTCTGCTTCCACAGCTGGTTTGTAATGGATCACAGTTCATGCAGTTCTCCATTCACCCCCAGTTGTAAAAGTAAACTTTCTGCCACACAGGCAAGTAATCCAGCAGAGGACCTGTGTGCATAAAAACAGAACAAAACCTAAACATCATCCCGCACACAGAAAAGATATATAAACCAATTCAATGTGTTTTAATGCAAAGCAATACTATCTTTTTTTTCCTTTACAGCAGTTGACAGAATTTCGTCTTTTTTGTATTATTATGGCGATGCAACCCTAAAATAGTAGGTTAGATTGACCTAATTCATTAAATGAAAAAACAAAATTGCCAGCTCAGTTACACAGTTTCTAATAAATTCACAGATTTAAACAGCAACATAAAGTCCAAAACAGATTAAGCTGAGCCCTAGTTCTGATAATCGATATCAACATATACTAAAAAGCATGCACTGTGTAGAGCTATCTTGATAAACTGTATTTTGATAAAACAGACCGTAAGCCTTCTTTGGTTATTAAAGATACCTAAAAAACTTAAAAATAAATATTTTACTTACGTGCTACTAGCCCAACTCCTGGGACATAGTCAGCCAATAAACGCAGCAAAAACATGATTTTTGTCCTACGGAGAAGTTTTAAAAGGCCTTGGTTAATATGCATGGAACAAGAGTGGAGCTACACCTAATGCCGGTCAAAGCAGAAGAGCAGATGCTGGTCAGGTGTTATTAATGGTCTTACTGAGAGTATGTGTCGTAGAAGGGAGATCTCAGCAGGTAGTAGAGGAGGAGCAATGCTCTGCGTCTCATCTCTGCCCGCTCTCTTCGGTTCAGTCTCTTTGTGTCGTTCATTAAACTCAAACTGGTGAGAAACAAACAAGCCATGATGTAGCTTTCCCCTTCATGTTTCCACCAGCTTCCAGCTACCAATCAGTAATGACTGCATGTGATAATCTACAATTGACCTCAAACCCCTATGGTGATATTTACGTTCACCAGTTATCAAATACTGTATGTTTACTTGGTAATATCCAGGATCCCGGAAATGATCCACGGCTTCCAGGATCTACTTCCACAAACACCAAGACCAAGCACTGGAGAGGGAGTGGGTTAAGAATGAAAAACATTTTGCATGTCATTATATTCTTTTAACGCTCTCTATAGAGACCATGGATTCAATATCAAACACTCATAACTAAGATACCTACTACTGTACCTTGTTTGAAATTGTGCAATTTGAATACAAAAATTACTCTAAAATCCACACAATTCCAATCATTCACCCTTTTGATGTTTTGTTTTTTTTCAGGCTCCGCTTTGCTGGATGATGTCTAAGTTTTAGTTAATTTTCAGGAGACACTCTGCTCGGTCCTCTGGGACTACTTCAAGCAATTATGATAAACCATTCAACTATAGTTCAGACAATAGTTGCCTGACCAGATTTGCTCTACCTTTATTTATAGTTCAAAGGTGTTTTTAATTTCCGTTTTGAGTTTTCGCCAGTGCTTTGCATTAATGTTGCCATCTGTATAACATAACAATCGACTCCCATGAAAGATGGGAAGAAAGAACAAGGTATACTCTCCAGGATGAGCAGATGTGGGATTTGAATTGGTTTCAATTTACACCTGCAATTTGCAAGAAGGAAATAAATGATCCTAAATGCGTGGCAATAAAACATTTTAAGAGATCAGAAAATGGTAAGCGAATGATCTGGCAATGCTTGCAAAGTAAACCAGACTGACACAGATAAATTACTTTGCTACCAAATCAGGAAACACTCAATAAACAGTCAGTGAGGTTATTGGGTGTTGCAGGATACAGTGGACAAGAGGGCGTGCAATGAACAGAGACTCTGCAATGGTCTCTTGTAATCCGAGTGGGGTAGGGGGCTGGAGAAGTTCTTCCTCTGGTCTCCTGGGTGGGTTATCATGCTGAGGTGTACCCCAGTGCCTGGACTGGAAAGCTGGGGCTGTCAGAAAGAGACAGAAAGAAAACAAAACGACATCTTTAAGGGACCCCAGAAACGACACCTATCACTACACATTGAAGCACGTTTTTTTCCTATTGGCTGTCGCTACCTACAAGAAACTGCAAAAAGACCAAAATGTTGTCTGTAAATGTAATGTCTTTCAGACAAAAGACACAGAAAGCACCTTCCAAGTAACCTTTAAACCCCTCTGATGGCAAGTTAAAGAACCTGGTAAAACTCACTGCTGCTGAGCGACCTCATGACCCTTCCAGAGCGCTGCCCAACAAAAGCTGGCTCTTCAGACAGGGCTTCACCTTCACCTTCTGTTCAGGGGAACAATTATAAGACAATTCAAAAAGACATTCACAGCCTTAGGCTGCACCTCATCCAGGAGATATATATATATATATATATATATATATATATATATATATATATATATATATATATATATATATATATATATATATATATATATATATATATATATATATGAATGAATCAGTAGTTGGAAATTCTGGCCTGTGTTTGGTTAAAACCTCATCATAAGAGAACTATTGCCCTAACATGCTTACACCACCGGGCAACAGTCACCATCTGTCATGTGATTGGTTCACATCACTGTCAGTCACGCCCCTTTTCAAAGGAAAGCCTTTCATCTCCACTCCTCACAACAAGAGAAAATGGTGAAATGCGAAAAAGCTCAACAGTTTTTCTGTGACTTACCAGAAAATGAATTACAAAACATACTTCAAAAGAAAGATGCTCCAAACAGTGATATGGTGATTAAAACGTCACTGTCACCGTTTTCTCACTCGACGATGTAAACAAATATGACAGCCGGTATATAATCTGGATTACGCAGCAGTCAGCAAGCTGCACGGTGAGCTGATAACTATGCAGTACGAACTCAAAAAAAACATTTTCTGTTATTTAACTTATACTATATCAGCTATATTTAAACAAAATATAAAGTATTTACTATCCAACCTTGCCACGCTTATTTTCTTCATTGATTCATACATTAAATATGGATATATAACTTATCCACTGGCATTGTCTTTGGGTGGAAATCTAAATGCCAAGTACTGCTAATAAGGCATATTATTAGGACTGGAAGACACACTGCGATGGAAATTGAGAAATACATAAAATTATTATTAAAAACATTATTTGAACTCCATTTCACTCTTAAGTAGTTTTTCACACAACATTTGTATAATTTACATCTAAATTTCTATCTAGCTATACACACATACATACTTACATACACAGTATAATACTGTAATGATGTTTTATTTTATTCATGTAAAGAATTCAGTTAGACAGACTTGAAATAATACAGACCTTAAAAGAATACATGCATTTGCTTGTGTATTTTATTACCTTTGCAGCTGAGCTGCGTCTCTCTGTCAAGAGGACTGATGGGAGGAGACGTCTGGATTCCAGCTTTGTACCAAAACACCAGAAGGATCCTCAGGACTGCCCTGGGAAAGGAATCCAGTGCTATCTAGCAGTCTCTCATTAGTATAGACTTCACAGGCTTCATCAAACAAGCTCTCGTCAAGCAATTCAAGCTGGCAAGTTCATACATTTTGTACATTACTGCCTGCCTTGCCATGGCTAATAACCAGAATTATTTTTACTTGTTATAATGGTTTGAAATGACTAATTATCATTCTGATCACACACCATGATGGTTACACTGAGAAGCAGTTACATAAAGGCTTTATTTTATTGCCATACTTTATCTGGCAACCAGGAAACATTAAGGACAGATTTTGGTTGGGTTAGAAAAATTATTATTTTCTGTTGAATTGATATATTTCAAATGGAAACAGTTTTAGGAAATGACATGTTATATATGTATGTTACGCAAGCTGCTTTGCATGCTTTAGGACATCACTGAAAATGAATAAATCATTCAGGACCACTTGGTAAAATAAATTAAGAAAACAAACGATCTAATCATCCTAAAATCCTTTTTTTGTTTTCATTTTATATGAACAGAAATGTGATTTCATTCCTCAGCTTTGCAGAAAAAGTAAAACCCCAAGAGTGCTGTAAGAAACGTCTGCAGAGGTAAACTAAGATGTCAAAGGTCACAGGCAGCAGGTTGTCAGCTTTGCTGAAAATCCAAGTCTGCTTCAAAGGGTCGGAGTAGAAAGCCTTTTGGATGCTCAAGGGAAAGAAATCAAACTTGAAGCAGTTTAATTTATTTTAAATGTATGCTTTGCGGTTTTAAACCTTCCTTTAACTACTTATTTGTGTTATGTGTTCTCCTTAAACAGACTGGCGAAAAAGCAAAAAACTTTTCCAAGAAGTGAGGGATAAAAGTGGTAGAGTAGATTAATGTAACGTTTTGGGCTTTTAATTCCAGACTTTACAATAGAGATTGAAACTTATGACTTGTCGGAGATAAACACAATTTAACAGAACTTACTCGCCCTGCGCTGCTTTTCCATAGTCTCAGTTTTGTGCAGTTTTCAAAGAAGCATAACTTCTAGCAATAAATGTATTTTCATTTTATAACATGTCTTCGGGGGGGGGGTGGTGGGGGGTGGGGTGGGGTAAAGAAATATCCATGTGCAAGCCTTGCTTTCAGCTAGTTGGAATTTCGAATAGTCTCAACCCCTTCAAAGACTTCTCTGCTGTCATTTACCAATCAGCTGCTTCTCCTATTGACTGATATGCTTTGCAGCCAGTAACACGCTTTGACCCCAAAGATCCTGCATGGCCTAGTGAAATGGCCTAGGTAGTGCAACAGTACAGACTTCCAGAGAGGCGTGAAAGGCAAGGAAGCTGAACTTTCTTTAAACCTCTGTGAAACAATTGTTAAGATTTATCGAATGGTTTGCATTAACTGCTATTGAAATCAGGCCCTTACTTTGCAAGCTGAATGAGAATGATGACTATCCAGCGGCATCTTTCTCCCCAGAGCTTCGCAGCCCCCATCTCAGTGAAGACCTCCACATATTCCAGCACAGTGAGCCACGTCAGGAGCTTCTGCTGGGATACAGACTGACAACAGAACAGACATCAATCAGGAGTTACACAGGACATCAACTATAACACGCAGCACATACAGTAGACTCTTGCTAATCCAACAACTGGGAACGGATTTTTAATCTAAACATACTATCATAAAGAAATATGATTGTAATTCTGTGATATGTGTGTACATTTATAGCTGTTTCTTTGGCTGATTTTAGGATTTTTTTTTTTTTTACCAGATAAAACTTGACCAAACATACTGTAACAAAATAAGTTAATAACAAATGAAGATTTTTTTTTATTTTTAATTTTTAGATTTTTTTAAGATAAACTCCGAACCCCTACTCACAGGCTACTTTAAGAACTAGAGGGCAGTATTTGTTTAGGATTTTTAGGGCATAGATTTATTACATTATGAACTTGCATTAAAACGTTGCTTTTTGTGTGAACTGAGCTTACTGAAATGCATAGATATCTACACTGTCGGTTATTTTTAAATGTGCTTTTTGTTTCATACACTAGATCACATGTGAGTAGCTTGACCACCAGTCCCTGTTAATGAGAGCTTTTGAGACTGAGGAATTATAAATGCAGCTGTACTACTGATCTTGACTGAGTGGATCTGAGAGAACTGTAAGATCAGTTAAGTCATTTGGTTATTTAATAATAATAATAATAATAATCTTTATTTTCATATAGCGCCTTTCATAATGGACCACCATCACAAACCACTTTACAATATACGAGACTAGGGTGTATGAATCTGTGCATCTGCAGAGTCACTTACAACAAAGACTCACCCGAAAGACAGAGCACAAGAAAGCTGAGTGACTTGCTTAGGGTCACACAGTGAGTCAGTGGCTGGGCTAGGATTTGAACCAGGGACCTGCTGGTTAAAAGCCTGTTTCTTTAACCACTGGACCTCACAGCCTCCTTTGTTACAGTGCACCAATTCCTTACCATAGGCTGGCTTCTACACAGTCCTTTCCGCAAAATCCCATCGTTCAACAGCACTAGCAGGTTGGAGGCCGAATACACTGAAGGAGAAAAAAAAGTTTTTATCAGCTTTGAATTATATTTTAGAGTTATTACCGTTGCACACAAATCCAGGGTTGTTTGCTGCATCGCTTACCTAGTTCTGAGAGTTCATGGGAATCAGCGAACCGCCCTGCATAAATAGAAAACGTTATTAACAGAATAATTTAGTAACTGCTGCCAGTCATGCAATTTTCACACTGTAGTTGTGGCGCTGCGTATTGCGGGGAAGAAGGTCATATTAATAATAAACCACAACTGTCATTATTAGAGTACATACGCAGTTTGCATATAAACGGTATAAACAGCACATTGCCATTTGTCAGCAGTTAAAATCTTCATAATTTTACAGAAATAACGTCATCATTCAACAAGCTGTCGTGTCGTATTTTTCATATTTTCTATATTCTATTGATAAAAAGGTGTATTTATGTAACGAGTCAGGCAAATAAAAAAAAATTGAATGAAAAAAATACTAGCGCAAGCACGAATGCACTGTTTAAACATGACAGAAAAATCTGCAATTGTACTGCAAAATTATACAGACAAAGAGGAAAGGTGATACCTTCTGTTGGACTAACTAAGCAATAATTAATCACAAGCTTTCTAGACCTCACGGGTCTCCTCTTCAGGTAAAATAGAAATATTTATTGCAGTACTGGTACAAGCTAACACAGAGCACGTTTATGTGCACATTAGTTAATTTCTTAAGAGAGGCATTATTATTCAGTTTCAGTTTCTGTTGTGCTTTGAGAATAGTATGCACCAGGACGACTGACACACCGAACTGCAAGTCTAGTCTCAGTCTTACCGGCAATTAAGTAAGACAGTGTCCTGACAGTGCTTTCGAGCTGCGCCGTGGAGGCTGGGTTCTTCGTAACATAGCTTTGATACCGTCGGTATAAAATAAGCAGTTTTTCCCTGCACTGGGCTGACATTGTGGCACCCTGTCGTACCACCAAAACAAATTAAATACCACTTCCTCGACTACAAGCACTTCCTGAAAAAAAAAAACATTGTCCTTCCTGTCGTGCAGCCACTACTTTCTTAAAGAGACAGGCACCACCATTACGCCATCTTGGCCGTCCAAAAATGTAATTACGCACTATTTCAATACGGGAGTGGTGGAATAGTTTGTGTCGTCCTACGCATTCAGGATAAGATTTCCGCCAAAAGTTTCTTATTGGTTTACTATATTATTGCAAATTCTAAGCAGACAACAGTGCAATTAGTAATCTGAGCTGCAGCTAATAATCTCCATTTAAACTAGTTGTTTCAGTGCCCCTATACGTGTTACATGGCCACTTGAATCTGCCTCAACATGGGCTGCCCAGTAATGGTTTATTCGGGCCAATTATCATTCAGGAATTTGGGATAATCTGCAACAATTCAAACTGTATAAACCCCTAACCTGTGCAGTGGGATCAGTGGAGTTTCAACAGATGACCTGATCAGCACCCTTGAATAAATAAGAAGTGCAAGCATAAATCCTCCTTTGTAAAATAATAACAATAAAAACCTAGAATCTCTATAGGCATATATAGCTTAGTGTGTGGTTGTGTCAGCAAAAAAGATCAATCCACTGCAAAGCAGGTGCTGAAATGTTAACAGCATGGATCAGTGACCAACAAAAATAAATGTGAACGCCTGTA
Organism: Polyodon spathula; assembly: GCF_017654505.1. Taxonomy (NCBI): domain Eukaryota; kingdom Metazoa; phylum Chordata; class Actinopteri; order Acipenseriformes; family Polyodontidae; genus Polyodon; species Polyodon spathula. The sequence continues at coordinate 2,524,001 of NC_054550.1, read as the reverse complement.
GAAAGCTAGAAGAGTAAGTAGGTCCAAATTATACAAATTATGTTTATTTAACATCCCTTTACCTTCTTTAAAAAAAAAAAAAAAAGTTTGCAGTTATTCTGAATGATTCTTACTGCAATTACTCAAATATTGTGTTCAGCCAGACTGGTAATATTCAGCGCCATCTAGTGGCCTGCTACTTGGAAACATGTTTACTTTAGATCGACTTTTTGCTGGCAATAGAGGCAGCTGTGCACTAGATGGTGCTGCTGCTTACTTCTGTAAAGATACTGGCTGATCTAGCCTAGGTTATATCTACGATAGGCAACTAGAATAAAAAAGCAGCTCCTGAACTGAAAGCACCTTGACACTGACTTATCTAAAAAAAAAAAAAAAAAAGAAACCTAGTAATAGAGTAATTGATTACAAAGATCATAAAAATATAAGAGGAAAGACAAATTAGGATGGTATGCCTGCAGTTTGCAATTCCTTTGAATTGCACTTACTGCCAAAACCAAAACCATGATTTGTACCACACTACTCTGTGATTTACTTGATTCTGCTGCAGACACTGTTTATTGGTTTCTTGATGCTTACCCAGGACAGGTTTACAGCTACTATATTCGTTTAATGGTACTTTTAGACAACAATGAAATGATGGTAACATTTTACAGGAGTAATGCTCTTAAATATCAAAGCGTTATTTGTACTTCAGGGTACAATTTGTTACATATTGTGAAAGGCAAACACACCTGTACTGTAATGTAGTAATAGACACTCTACACGTGCAGACTGTATATATATTATTATATATATCATATAAATATAATATATAAAATTATATATAGGTCGGATATATATATAAATATATTATGTAAATCAATGCCTTATATATGCACTTACTGTTTAATGAAATAGATAAGATCTACCATTAACATTAATGGAATCGGTGCCGTGTAGTGGAGACAGATCTGGGTCTAGGGTGTTACCAAATGTCACATGGTTTTACAGTTAACATATGAATTATTAAGACTGTATTATTCTCAGATCCGATAAATTCTAATTATTTATTCCGTAATCTTATATCAGGCATTACAAGATATGTTCCCCACTGTCTCTTCTAGTAATGCCTCACATCAAATACCATGCCCAAGCTTAGACCAACATATGGGGGTTACTATCCTGGTTGTGTTAACGTCACTACTTAAACTGTAAGTTTAATCAGTGAAAAATTTGTCATATTCCTTTGTCCATCCTAATATTCGTTAATGATTCACAGAATAATAATATATATTATTAAAGTTTATATTATATTATATATATATATTATTATTATTATTATATATATATATTATTATTAATAATAAAAATATATATATATATAATTATTAATTTATATGTTTATTATATATATATATATATATATATATATATATATTATATATATATATATATATATATATATCATCCCCCTAAAATTTTTTTACCATATGGAATTGGGGTTTTACGTAACCAATTGATTATTAAAATACCACCTCAATCCCAAAAAGGATTCTTACAAGAGACCTACGATGAGATAGCACATAAGACTGTGCATTTGGGTTGGGTGCTTCAGTACGTCTTCTATTTGTAATGTTATGCACTATGGGATGTATAATGCACAATTCCTCTCCAAGCTCTGCAGTACTGTAATTTTAACATAATACATGCTAATCCCCATTCCGTATCAATTCCTGCCTAGCTTTTCAATTTAGGAAACGTTTTGAATGTATTCAGTACATATTTTGTTCTCTGTATTACTGATCAGAGGAATTTGGGCACTGATGTAAAAACTATTATGGATGGTATAACAGTGAACTGCATGTGAGACAGAAGCATACTACACATCTGTAATAGACTTCACAGCAATGCAAGCCATCTCCACAACAATAAAGCTGTTATAATAATACATTTTAAAACATGATCCACGGGAAGATACAAACCTCCTGTTGAGCGTGATTTCTACAGTGGTATAAATGCTGACAATTCTTTTAGTTATGAAGCAATGTGCTATTTCATTTACCAATAAATAAAGCAATAGCTACAGAAGACATGTACAAGATAGACACAACTGAGCAGATACAATTATACAAAAGATGCTTATTGAAGGACTGTGTGCAATATTGTTTTGGGAGATTGTTTTGCACTTCAATGCACTTTTATTCTGGAAACTATAACTTGGTATATATAAAAAAGAAAAAAAAGAAAGAAAAGAAAAAAAAACAAAAAAAACACTTCTGATATCTGCCGCATGGTGCAGCAACTAACTGGAGCATTAAGAGTGAACCCGAAACAAAAAAAGCAGTTCAGACTAAATATTGATATTCAATAAAGACATATGCAAGAACAGAATGACCGGTTGCTATAATATCGTAAGCAATGCAGCACGGTAAAATGGAATTCATCTTTATAATTGCATGCTTATCCATTACTTGACATTGGGCAATGTTTGCAAAACGTCCTTAGTTGAATATACCGTCATGATTTGACATCACCTGTGTGTTTGTGGGCGTGTCACGCTGTTTCATTTAATTTACAGGTTTCCTTTTTTTTTTTTTTGGATTTCTGATGAAGGTCTGTATATACCGATGTCTAGGTGGCCATTAGCTTCGTGAAACAGCCCGCAGCAGCTGCTGTTTGTCCACACAGTGTATCGATAACCGGTGCAATCGATGGACGCAGGATAAAACAGGTTAGGTGAATCAAATGCAGAACAGACGGGGTAGAATGTTGAAGCTGCTTGTGAAGAAACGAGGTTTTTTGAAACTGGGAATTTAAACTGGGGTCCACTGGAATTTTACAGATCTTTAAGTTATCTGCAGAGGATTTAAGGTACGTGGCATATTAATCAGTCTAGAAAAAATCACAAACTTGTATATTTTAGTTTAGCATTGACTGGCTATCTGATTGTGCTGCTATGATTCAGTAACATTTTTATTGGACAGCAGTAAATGCAAGTGGTTATTTTTGTATTAGTTTGTGTTTTATATCATTTAAAAGTTCATAAGCTGAAGTTAGGAAAAGGCTTTTGCATGGCACGGAGGAGAATAAGACTGCTATTGTTTTTTTAGTTAACTTTTTTTTTTTTTTTAATGTATTAATGATGTTTATATTTTAAACCCTGATCTATTCATATATTGTTTATTTTAGCAGAGATTACTGCGTGCAGTAATGTTGAATATAAAATAGTAGTCTAGTTTAAACTAAATAATATTGAAGTTATCAAGGTAGTTTAATAACAGTTTCAGTTGTGCTCTGCTGCAAAGGAATACTGAAGGTATGCATATATTGATGTTTTATACATACTGAATTTCTGAAGTCCCACATAAACGTACCGATTGCAGGCTTAAAAAGTAAACGGGTCATTGAACACGGTACCAATTCCAAAAAATAGAGGGAGCAGCTCTTAGTTGCGGTTTTTCGTTTTTTTTGTTGAATTTTTGTTAAAGAACATTATACAGCGCACTGGTTCAGCAAACTCTGTTCTTTATTTTTGCATACAATTCTGTGCTCTCTCTCTCTCTCTCTCTCTCTCTATATATATATATATATATATATATATATATATATAGAGATATATATATATATATATATATACCCATATAATATATATATATAGGTCGAATATATATATATAAGCAGCTTGCCGTTCTAATTCATTATATTAACACAACTTCGACAACCAATCTTCTATTTCATAAGTCCTTCTGCCCGAAAGCGGCTTCTTGTGTGTTAGGAGAGCATGCAGTCGTTTCATTTAATTTATTGGTAGAGAAAACGTGACATTACTCCGAACCCCAGAGGAACACATTATAATTGCCAAAATGCACTTCGACCCTGTATTAAATAAACAAGTCCCTCGTGATTACAAATACGGATAATCAATTTAGTAAAAGCAAAGCACTTTAATAAACTATTTGCCGCACAACGGAAAGCGTGAGAAATGGTGTTATATCCGAGTATATGACTAGGATTCGTGGGGAAATTTTCGTATCCGACCTGTTGGTTAATAAAAGAATCTCCAAAAACAATTACAAATCCATACATCGCCAATAAGTTTCGTTTATGTAATTTTAACTGCTCAGGTTTGTCTGTTTAGCATTACCGTAATATTTTTGTTCTGGATTTTAAAACTGTTGTATTTTATATTTCTTTTAAAGTTATACCTTGCATTGTTCTAAAAATAATAAAATAAACTTTCTAAATCTTATATATTAGATTGTGTGAATTGCAATTAATAAAAATAATAATAATAATAGTCTCAGTTGCATAAAACTAATTTTGGGCTGGATGGGTAAAGCAATGGTGGTTGCAGGCATTACAGTACAGTGTGGCTGCAGTTTCAGAAGAGATGCGCATAAACCAGATTAACAGCTCTTTATAAAAGAGCTACTAGTTAGGCTACTGGGGCTGGTTAGTGATTTGCCAGCAAAGTATTATTACTGTGTAAACTACCCCCCACTACATGTGGAAATAATTGTAGCCTCATTCTCAACACTGCCACCCAACGTCATCCTCGGTTTGACCTTTATAACGCAGATATGTTAAGCCAAGTTTCCAACCTCTGGGGGAATGTATATTTGGGGCAAAGAACACTGGGTTGTATATGGCCCAAAGATGAAAATGCATTATCAGCTTGTTGCATGTATGATCTTCCTTTGATGTTGCCCTCAAGCTTCTGTTTTATGCTGTGGGGAAGACAGCTAAAGGATATGAAGAAAGCAAAACAACAATATTTTATATAAGAGGTTTGATTTTAATAGTATGGAATACGTGGGCCGACATTAATGTGTGAAATCATGGGGGACTGTGGGGTAGAGGAGTTAGACGGCGTGGATTTTTATTAAAAGGCATTTGCCATCTCACAGCGGTGTCTATTGTACTGTATGGAAAATGTAATACAATAAGCAATATGGCATGTTAGAGATGGCAGCCCCTGTTCATGCTTCAGTTACTGCAGCAGGAATTAAAAACAAAAGATGCAGCGCCCCCTATCATCCTTTCTGGTAGTGCTAGAGTCTTGTTGCTCTAGTTCGGTGCTCACGTGGTGAATCGTTTCTCTACAGCATTACTCTAGTGATTCAAGCTACCAGTGATTTAGCCACTTACTTTTACAATGCACAGAAGGGTAGAGGCAATCTGACTACTCAAGTAGGCAAACGATAGCTTCAACAGGGGGAGATCAAGTGTTATTATTTTAGAGCAGTGGATTGAAATGTTATCACTGTGTGGATTGTTAGCAGAAGACCCTTTCTGTGCCAAGGTCAAGAATATGAAAGTGCGCATGTAAGTAATTTTGTAAAAAATATGCACAACTCAAAGGTCCTACTTGAATGATCTGCCACTGTTTTAAATCTGTGTTTCTGAAATGCGACCACCAGACCCATCGGTAACCCCTTTCCCCTACAGCCACTCTCTGCCTTTCAGTCATGTAGGTAATGGCTATGCAGCTTCCTTCAGCCCATTACATTACTGTTGTCATGGTTTGTGCTTGCTTTCTGAGTCCTACCACTGCTTCACTGTATGGTGAATTCAGTGGCCAGTCATATAAAAATAGAATAGGGCCAGTTAGTGTTGGAGGCCATGCTTTATGGCTACCTAATGCACTGGCTTGAAAACCTCAGGTTTAGCTCAGTTGATTGGACTCCTGCAAGCCTTTGCAAAACCACTCGCCTACTGCAAGCCCTTTCTGAACAAATACTTTTGCAATTCAAAGCTTGGACATTCTGGTTTCCCCAGGTACCAAAATTCCTTATCACAAAAGTAACACCTGAAGCTCACTACGCTAATAATCTTGGATCTCTTTAAAACTTTGGTGTCCCAGAAGATCATCCATTCCATAAAGTCTACAGTACGAACCAGCTTGGTCAGTTTCTCTTCAGTCAAGTTGTGTATTATATATAATATATAATATATATATATGAATATATATATATAAAGATAAGTAGTCTATAATATATATATACTATATATATATATAATAATATATATACCTATATATATATATATATATCTACAATATACACTGCACAAGAATGACAAGAACCTCCTAGAAAAGCATTAGCAAATCTTTTGGTATCTTCACTGTGAAAACTGCTCATAGTGCCTGGGCGGGCTGACAGTAGCTGAATTAAATAGCTAGGTTGAGGGTGATTAGATAAACAGATGCAGTGCTGAATAACTGGAGACGGCTGCAGTTACAGGGAAGTAATTTAAAGGCATGAAAATGGTGCTCAAAATTCCTTTTTCTCTAAATGTTGGATATTTAATGAAAAAAAAAAAAGCTGGTATTTTCTAATCCAGCACAGCTATGCATTCATCTCTCTTGTTCTAGGGGTGTCTGGGTTTTAGTTTCAGCACTATTGCTCAAAGCCTTTCATTGTCTTCCTCCAGTTTCCAAACAGTATTTAAAATAAGCAAACTATAGTAACACAATGTAGCCATTTCAAAACAGAAAGAAACATTAGGAGTAAACCAAGCCCACAACCTACAGCAGTGCACCATTGTGCCCATGAATGAAAATGTATCTATTTGTAGTTATTTGGGTTCAAGACAATAAAACAAAGAACATGTTTTATTCCAAAGAAAGTGAGCTCTATTTATATTGCTTTATCCCAATCTCAGTAAGACTTAGTTATCAGTTATAAGTGATTGTTAAATATATCAATAATACATTTTCTGCCAGTCTTATAACATGTCAAAAATGATTTAAAACAAGCATAACCCTTCAGTAATATTATTCATCCCTAAACTCAAGTGTATCACAAGGGCTGCTGTGTGCCAATAGCCCTTATGGTATAATAGACCAATCATAACTGAAGCACAAAAAAAAGGAAAGTATTTCAGTATATTGTAACTGATCTGGATCTATGTAAAAGCCAAAGGATGAGATGTATTAGTAATGTACGATTGATAGTCTATTGAATTTGTGCTTCAGTACTGGGAAATAACATGACTTAAAAAATAAAAATTAAAAAAAATACATCGTAGAAGCTGAAAAGATGCCGGGAAGTAAAGGTGGTGCATTGTAGTTATGGAAAGTTGTGCTACAGTAATAGTAGCAGAGAGATCCTATAATAGCTGGAGCAGATGTCTCTGTCTCGCTACTGGGGAATCACAAGAGAGTGGCTATTGTTCTGATGAAATTGGGAGAGCTGACATGTATGCTTGTCTCGCATTATCTGGATACAAACTCGCATTGTCAAAGCACTGCTATATTGTTGAGATGATGTACAGCAGAGACTCTTTTAATTCTCTGACAGGAGAGAGATGCACCATACCTGGATTAGCATAATGATGTTCTGTTCAGGGACAGCACCAGCCAGGTCTAAGTGACCTGTGAAATTCATATTTTACATTAACATGACTCCGGGTTCAAAATGCTAATCCTCCCTGAAAATAAATAAATAATGATTTACCCCTCACCTTCTTTCAGAGATTTTCAAATACATGAATTGCATCACAGTGGCAAAGGATAAATGTCATTATGTGCTTGCTTATTATTTGCTGCAAAGCAAGCGACTGTTTCTAATTGCATTACTGGACCTGAAAGAGCTGTAACATGCTTCTGCAATGCATACCTTTCACCATGTCTGTATTGTCTAGTTTCTAAATATAAAACTCCCACCTGCAAAATTCTCAAATAAATGAGATGGTTTGACTGAAAGTTAAAGGAAAATCTAATTGTTTTGAATTTGAGCTACATAAAAAAAAATAAAATAAAAAAATAAATAAAAAACCCTTATGCAGTGTGACGGGGCACTTTATCAACTGTGGCTTTGATTTTGAAGCATTAAGGTCTGATCTGAGACTGAAGGTTTGTGATACAGATTGGACCCAGCATTTTTATGACACTATCACCCTTAGGCAAGCCACAGGGGGTCTTACATCAAGAATGATTGATTTTCTGATTGGTGGAGGTAATTTATTTATTTATTTATTTATTTATTTTTCTACCTACAAACAAGTAAGCTTAGACTCTGCTGCTGTGGTCCCATGTGCTTTAAACCCTGTGCCTTTTCTGATTCACTTTTAGATCAAGCTTATATCTTTTGTCAGGGGACGAAGCTATGCAGTTTCTGTTTAAGTCTGTTACATCAAGAGTCCTATTTTTCCGTTGCACCTGACACTGCCATTTGTTATTTCTGTGACCTTTTTTTAAGTTCGGCATTTTGCAGTGTTATGGATGGGGAGGCATTTGCACATGGAGGTCACATTGATTTCACTGTCCTGAAAGGTATTGTACTGCAACTACAAAATCCCTGTGGGACCTGTTGTGTGCCTCCTAAAGAAACTAAAAGGACTAGTATAGAGAACAGTAACATTACACTTCACTTTCTTTTTCGACTCTTAAGAGCTATATTGTCAAAGCGTTTATTCCAGTCTTCAATTAACTACTATTTTTTTTGTACAGAAAAACATGCTATATATATATATATATAAAACCAAGTGCTGCTATTCATGGCCTTTTAAGCACTATGAAAGTGTTTGCCTCTCAGTTTTGATAATTTACCTGCAAATGGAATTTTCTCTAAAAAAAAAAAAAAAAAAAATGGAGTTAATTCAAGACTCACGTGAAGAGCCTTATTCTCAAAACTCACATTTTATGTAAAGTCTGCTTTATCCATAATTGCAGTATATTCAATTTGGTATTCACAGAATCTTGGGTTTCCAAACATTCTTTTAAATACTGTGGCACACTTATATTAAACCCTTTGTGAATCAGAATAAAGTTTAAGCCTGTAGGCCCTTCAGTTTACTACCATTCACTAACTAAATTCACTCGTTATACCGTTCTTCGTTTAATGTCAACCCAAGTACTGTTTTGCATCCAACGATAAACAACATGCATAAGGGTGCCCAGTCAGAATCTTGGAATACTGTTTATAACAATATGGAATATAGTTGCAGCAGAGACCTGGACTGGAGGCACCTACAAAATATATTTAAATATTGGAACCTGAGACTATCCAGTGGCAAAACTACTATGCTGTTTTATTACAGGGGCCTGTATTCATAAAACATTGACATGCCAGTAAATGTGTAATGTAAGTCGATGCATTTACTGGTAAACTTAATGCTTGATGAGTAAAGTTCGGCTGCAGACCTCTGACCTGGTGATATATTAAGCAGCATTACTGGATATGGAAATGAGTCACAATGGATTCCCTCGGTGGACAGTACTGAGAACTTATTATTATTATTATCATCTTCAGAGAAACCGTAAGGAACCCTACTAGGGAATTAATCTGCAAAAAAACAAGTGATGTGATTCCGTAACAGCAGGTTTCTGCCACAGTACAAGCAATAGCATTTGACACCACTGGTGCCTTTGGGTATGTTCTGACTGACATTGCCCTTAGTTGTATATGCACTGCTTTAAATAATTGAGCACTGTCTAACTGGTTATTAAAACTCTAAAATATTTCATATCTACCTCATTACTTGGCTTTTCTTTCCTGTTTTTTCCTAGTGCAGGGAAATGCACTTTGCGTGGTGTCAAGCTGAGTATAAGTCTAAGGGAAATGCTTCTGTGACTTGAGAAGAACTGAAGGTGACTTCTATTCTTAGACCCATTCAGATTTCTCTGGGATGAACTGGATGTTGATTTAAATAGCGATATGAACAGCAAAGGGCACACAGTGTCAGTGCTGTTATTTTGAGCTGTTATCAGAATGTTTCAACACAAGTCCAGCTGAGTACTTCTTATAGCAGGCACTACCAGTCAATTCACTTTTTTTAGATGCAATACAATGCCCCATCACTGTTTACAAAGCTTATTGCCAAACTGTTTCTGCACAGTTTAGTTATTTTATATCTGGTAGATGACTGTTCACTGTCCTTGTGAGCATTGCATTGTTTGCACAGTATCGATCTCCAGCCCAAGAAGATTTGTGCAAACCTAGTATTTACAACTGAAAGCTGGAAGGCGACATAAATAAAATAAAATTTGCGGTTGGCAGCTGGACAGCCAGCTGTTGCAGCACAACTGAAATTACTAGATGCTTCTGTTGAAAAGCACTTGATTGTTTTTTATTCTGCAAGGCTATAAATTTTGGTCCAGGCAAAATTAATTTAGTGTAGTTACTTCACGCAAGTTTAATCGCAGCTTTGTTCTAGGTGCTGGTTCCTGTTTCTTTTCCCTTTTGGCTAAATAAAGTGTTAATTTCTTCAGAGTATTGTCTACAAAAGCTTGCTTTCATATCATATTTAGCACAGTAATGACCACAGAGACATTACTGAAAAACAATCCCACTATATCTACGTTCAAAATAACTGCAGGTGGGGGGCTTCAGAGTGGCTCATCCAATAAAGGTGCTCTGCGTGGAGTGCAGGATGTGCCCTATAGTCTGGACATCGCTGGTTCTAGTCCAGGCTATTCCTTTGCTGACCAAGACGGGATCTCCCAGGGGGTGGTGCTGAATTCAGCGCTAGGTCGGCCAGGGTGTCCTCTGCTCACCATGCACCAGCGACCCCTGCGCCTACGGGCTTGTCTGTAAGCTGCCCAGGGCTGTGTTATTCTCCGACGATGTAGCTCTGGGTGGCTGCGTGGTGAGTCTGCAGTGTGTAAGGAACGGTTGGCTGACGGCACATGCTTCGGAGGACATCATGTGTTCGTCTTCACCCCTCCCGAGTCAGTGCAGGGGTGATTGCGGTGGGCAGAGCCAAAAATAAATGGACATTACTAAATGGGGGAGACAAACAATAAAAATAATTGGCAACCGCTACATTTAAAAAAATAAAATAAATAACTGTAGGAATGAAGCTTTGCAATATATTTTTGTTTTTGAAAATGCAGTGTAACTAAAGTGACCCATCTGGTAACCAGGTTAAATGTCTATGTCTATAGTGTGCTGTGAATCAATAGATGTGTGCAGCATGCATCAAACAAAGGAAATGAGCCTCATTAACTGTTTCAGCCTCTGCACGCTCGGATCAATGAGTACAACCTTTTTCTACCCTTGGTCAATACCGCTAGACTTACACTTCATTATTTATGTGCAACTGTTGCATACTCTGATCTTTCAAGAAAGTAACTTTTCAATTACGCTTTCAATTGAGTAGCAACCCTGTGATCATTCTCTCCTTGGATGTGTCGTGTCATTATTATCATCCAATCGGCTGTGTGGCAGGGAAGTGCTTGTTGTGAAAACTTTTTTTTTTTTTCCTGCATGTCATTTATCTAAACCATCAAACCTGCCTTGGGAAGACTGTAGTCGTTACTGGCATTTGCTATGGTAGCTATGACACAGGTGACAATGCATTCTGCGATATCTGTAGTACAAATGCCACTGCATTTCATCTATAGCACCCATGGGATCAGGCTGTAGGGAACTCGGCTGAGCTTGCAGACTGTTGTGTGTCTTCAGCTTGGTTTCAGAAGCCTGCAGTGTTCCAGTAATGGTAGCATTGGATTATTAGGTGGTTTATTGCAACCTATAGTTTTGACCCCCTGGTTCTGTGTTCCTGATACTTGGAGCATTTTCTAGCGACATACCCAGGTGACGCCTTTGATGGGAGGATGCCACATAAACAAACTCTAATTATTCTGTCTGATCGGAACCTGGGTTTAAATGTGTGCAAATTATAGTGCTTGATTTATTTTTCTCCATTGTCTTTGATCACGTTTTCTGGCTCTTGTCACGTCCTTTCCCTCGCAGGAATGCCACCCTCCTGGTGTGCTTTTATTAACATCCCTCCTCCCTCTGAAACGAGAATGCAGGAAGAGATTATTTTAATTTTCAGCAACAAGGCACAGGGAATCTTTGTGTTCAATTACTTTTTGCCCACAAAGTAGGAGATTAAAGTATTAACGGTTTTTAAATTCACATTCATGAATTTATTGAGGAGAGCGGAAAAAGTAATAACATGCAGGATTTCATTTAAAAAGACAACTGGTCCCTTTGGAAAATTGAAGACTATAAGCCTTTTTAAAGAGGGTTTTTTTTTTTTTTTTTTTTTAAATAAGCTCAGGTGATTGGTAAAAACAGATTTTTTCTTATTCAGTAGACAAACAGCTGTTTGCCTCTGTTCGTTTGAGTTTTTGTACATTTAAAAAAGAGATGGTTTGCGGCTGTAGACTTAGTAAGGAGCACAGTTTTAATGTTACACCAGCCTCCCTCTTGGACACAGACATGGTTAGAGTTGTCTGGGTTATTTTTCCCAGAATAGCACCTAAATTTAGACTGTATTTTTAAACATGAACAACCAAATATTAAATATTAAGTTGTTTAGTACCTTATCCTCTTGTCAACAAACACTTAGATCTGCAGTTTGTAAAGGTCTGTTAGTTTTATAACCCATTTGAAGGAGAGAATCATTTTTACTTTGTGGTCTTGAATGTCATAAAAGCTGAGATGGCAACTTGCATGCTTTTGTGCTGGTGATGATAATGCTGTAGTCTGCTTCATGCCAAGTTACAAAAACCGATTATTGACTGTTCCTTTGTTGAAGGGAAATATCTGGAGAGCAGTGTAATAATACCAAGCCCTGCTGTGTTTTGCTTTTGTTTTTACTTACTAAGAAAATGAAAACTCTTTCAGTAGCTTGGATGTCATTTCATGATCATTGTGGCTCTGGAGTGTGTGAGATGGCATACTGATACTAGTGATACAGTTAGTCAGTAGATGTGCTCTCCTTTTAAATGCCAAGACTATAATTTGAGTATTGGCCTGGAGCCACCGTCGCCACTTCACAGTACAGGTAGCCTTTCTTCCAGTCTCCCAGATCCCTTGAAGCGATTCGCACCCACATACGACTACAGCACCGTCTTGTATAATCGTTCAAGATGGTTAGTCGACGGTGGCCCTTGGTTTAAACGCAAAACAAAAAGGAAATTCTTGCTAGACTGATGCCTGCAAAAAAAAAAGAGTACCATAAAGGAGAGAGAATTGCAAATCAGTGAAAAATGACAGTATAATTGGATCATTTTCTCCTCGGGTTCATGTTGTCATGAATCAACAATATTTTAAAGGCCATAAATATGAGAGTATTGGAGCTGTAATGGACTGTGAATCTTCTTTCTGGCTCTCCCCATGTATATCCCATCAGTCTGAAGGAGCTGGAGTCCTTCAGTTAACAGTATAATAAGAATGATCAGCAGTAAGCCTAGGGCATGTGGGCTGATTGATGGGTACAGAGGCAACTCTTTGAGATGCCCGATGAAGGTTTGCAGCATTCAATTCTAGGGTGAAGCCAGCTGATGGTTTTTATCTATGATTTTTCTACCATGCTGTATTTCATTTTCATAAACCCATATTTAATGTGGTATTTTTTATTTTTTGGTGTGTTATCTATGAGCAAAAAACATTGAATGCATTAATACTGTAATAAAATTATATACAGTGTAATATTTGGGGAAATAGCATGGAAAATAACATTTAATTTATTTATTTTCAGAAGAAGCACTGTCTGTGTTGCTTATCTCTTCAGTGTATCAGAAATGTGTTTCTGACACTGTCGCATAAAGCAGTTTCTTTTGCAGGTTGCCATTTTATAGTTTGACAAATACAATAAATAAATGCAGGTTTAGGTACTGTTGTTAAGGTGTTATAACCTGGATGTCTTATTTTGAAAAGTGCACTTCTCTATGTAAATAGATATTTTTAGTTTTTGCTTTTTTCCATATAAACCTTGTTGAGATTTTGTTTATCACATTGAATGGCAGAACCCCGAGGTGTGGCTGTATTCTTGCATTGCATTGGTATGCTATCTACAGTACACTAGATCTTGATTCAGTGAAAAAAAGGTAGAGTGAGAAGACAGCCGTGCTTGTCAGTTGGGCAGTTTGCATTATTGATTTATTTTTCTTCCCTCATTTTTTTTCTGGCTCTGAAAGCTGGGAATGGCCTTCATGCACATGACTCCTCATTTAATTTGGAAGTAGTCCAAGACATTGCATAGGCAGCAAAGACTTGTCAGAGTTTGAAGTGGGCATGATAATCTAGTCCCAGTGCTGAATAAATGTCTTCTTTAACGTTATCAATGGTGAATCAACAAGTAGCGTGTCAATTGAGCATGTGATATATGAGCCATTATTTAAGTTAAAACCCATTATAAAATGTACTATTGAACTCTGCAAAGGGGGTTGGATTATAACAACAACAAAGCAAAAAAAAAAACGTTTAACAAAGGCTGTAAACTACAACTTGTACAGCACTAGCTTTTCATGCTGAGCTGAGGGGTCAACTGACATAATGTTGTCTAAATTGAGTCACTGTTATGATAATGTGTTTTCTGGATGTACTGATAATGGTAGACTAACACAATTTGTTAGTTCAGTACTACTTTGTTAGTTGAACAAGGATTATGATGCATTACTGTCTGAGGAGGGCAAATAGAGCTGATCATCTCTCAAAGTGTAATTCACAAAATAACTAGTTTCATTGGTGTTTTTGAAATTGTTTGTTAAGTATTGCCTTTTTGGTTCAACAGTTGTGTTCCATGGACAGTCCATTGCCTTGACCCCAGGTCACTAACGAAAGGCAGCTGTATAAAACATCCCCCCAAGACATCCTATAAAATAAGTATTTGATGAGCCATTGGTGCTGCATTCTTTAATTACTTTGGCACATAAAGGTGTGCTGCACATATTGTCAAAACTACCTTAAGTTGGTACCTCGTCATAGCATGTCACAGTGGGTACTTGTCAACCCAAACTCTTAACAATTCAAACTTCCAAATGTAATCTTTACATAACATTCGCAAGAATGGAGAATTATTGGAGCAGAATTTTTCTATCCTATCAACTTTAGGAGCAATGGTAAAGTGTACTGCTGTGATTTGAAGTGTGTGTGCGCATTTCAAAACTGATGTAATGTTTTTGGCAGAGGAACAGCATTCAATCTACAACACTGAGGTTCTTCATCTCAAACTGGTACCATTAGTGAAGCAATAGTTCCACCAAACACATGCACAAAGCATGGAGTACGTGAGCATATGATGCTAAACCCGGTGACAAGACCTATGGTTATTTTACTTTAGTGATTCAACACGGCAGAGGATCAGATTTTAATGAAAACGTTCAAATTATCATGGGCCTCATCTGCATGAAGGAGAAATCTAACCTCTCTATTTCCAGCTAGAGGGTACTTCATCATAGCCTTCATAATCAGGCAGGTACGTTATTTTATCAGGTGTCTGCGAAATAAAGACCTATTGTTGGCTTTCACCAAACGACTTTGCAAGCTAGTGTGAACCAATTTAATATGCTTTACTTGAATGATACCAAGTATACACAAGTGAATTAAATTTGATCTTTGCGTTTCAACTTTGGCTGTTGAGCGTAAAGCAGATCTGTGGGATCAAGCTCACCCTGTGCACCTATCTGTTGAGTGTAGAAGACACTGCTGAATTTAAGCACTGAGGGTGATTCATTCTTTTGGCAGCCTGTTTGTTTTTGAGGAGTTCTTGTTTAAACAAACTGATGAAAATGTCTCTCAACCCCGCCCCAAACCCCCCGTCCGTCCGTCCATCACTGCAGACCCGCTGGGCTGATCTCTGTGGCGTCCAATATGATGCATTTCTAAATTAAGTGATGTTTACACCAGCTTTCATCTCTATAACATACTCTCCTGTTTATCAGGGTTTTTTTTTTTTCCACAGGAACATTGATCAAGAGATCTGTGACAAAACTGCAGGAAAACGAAAGAATATACCTAGACCTGTGTACCTGCTCCTGGACATTGCCTTGCTGGGTTCTCATTGTTGAAGCTTAAGCAATGAGACTTCTAGATTACCGCCGACTCAGAACAGCTTTGAACACTCCCATTTACCAAGGGGACTTGTATACAATCTGTGCTGTTGTCAGTTAACTCGAGCTGAATTGGAACCCAAGTTCCAGAGGTTAATGTTCAGAACTATTTTGCTGTCTGGCTGAAAACTGGGATGAGTCCATCTTATCCGATAACAAGGAATAGAGGCTGTGGAAAGCTATGGAAATGTACTCCACTGCATCATTTGACTGATGTGCTTACTAGTAGATCAGGAAAGGAAAACTGAGCTATGAAAGGGGAAAAAAGCATTGAAGTAACACTAAAGAATCTTCATACAAATGAAGTGTTTAAAACATGTTTGACTTATTTTGATTGTTTAATTTTTTTTTTCAGTGTAATGTATTTTTTAATATGTTTCATTGTCTTTATCAATATTTATTTGTTTGTTTTATTCTAAAGGCAAATGTAATTAAGAATACCAGGCAAAAAAAATAAAAAATCTGATGCACCTTCTGAAATTAGATTTAAGTTTGATATTTTCCTTTTTTTCAGTTGTGTTAATAGAAATATTTTCCACTTGCTTGTGGGCAGATGTTGGATAGAGTTCCGAGTCAGCAAAGAGCACTAGAGGATTTTGAAATGGTAGAATAATGTGTTAATATTGATGGATGACATGCCATGATGTGTCCAGTAGACAACTTCTTCAATGTTGAGAAAAAAACTGAACAAAACAAGAAGTATTCATCCTGCTTTTTAAATGAAATACAAAAGTAATGAAAGACAACCTAGTTTTAGTAGCAGTTTGTTTTGAACAGGGTTGGGGTCAATTCCAGTTTCCTTTTTAAAATAAATTCCCAATTCCAATTCGATTCCATCACCTCATTGATCAATTTGCAATTAGCAGTATTCTGTTAATATGTGGCATATTTCACACAGTCTCAGAGCGGCAACAAATAATTTCAATTGAATTCTCTGTTAGTTCATTAAATTGGCTTAAATGAAAGCAGTCAAACAGTCGCAACAGTTCTAGCTCTAAAATATAAATTCCAGACTGTTGGTTTTGAAATGATGGCATAACAACGTCTCTTTATGGTTTAAGTGGATTGAATTGAACATAAAACCAAGCTTTATTGGAAGAATTTAGCTGGGGGGGGGGGATCCAAGCAATTGTTGGCGCTTGGATGAACCTTGCTAGCTTTTAATTGTGCCTTCATCTTCTAATTCTCAATGAATGGAATATTTCCCAAGTATGTGCCAGTTGGAGGAGCATGTTAAAGACCCCCCCCCCCCCCCCCCCCCCCCCCCTCTTTGTGATTGTTTGAACAGTGACAACACAGCTGCAGTAGGTGGAACTGGCATATTTCAGAAAATGAAATGTTGTCTCAAAGATAAGACATGCGGCAAAGCTGGAAAATACGAGGCAAGAATGAGAAGAAACGTTTGTTTGATTTGCGTTGTTCCCCAGAGACTTGGTTAAAAAAAAAAAAAAAAAGGCAGCATTTGGGGGACTCTGTTCTTTTGAACCATTTATCTGCATTCATTTCCCAGTTAATACTCTCAGTGCTAATTTCTGTTGGATCAGCTTTTCAAAGTGCTTTAGTTTAATAGTTCTTCCAATTCTTGCTTTCAGCTTCCTTCAAAGGAAAGATAAATACAGGGATGACTTTGAATGTATTTTAGACCAGGGCCTGCTTATGGCTGAAGGTGATTGATACTGTATTCTGCAGTGTTATGGAATATATTCTGCTCCTGTTTATTCTGCATTTGTATCTAATTGAAAGGACTTTTTTTTTTTTTGGATGGCTTTCTGTTCAAGCAGTCCTGTACAGTTGGTTCTCTCTCTCTCTCGCATAAAGCAGATCGCTGGTGGGCAAGCTTATTAAGAATTTGGCATCTTCTAAACTTTGAGCAATTCCTCCCCTGTTCACCCTGCATACCAACCCTAATAGTTGCATTAGTGCTGCTAGTTCTTGGAACTCTGGGTACATACTGACCCTAATTTTTATTTTATTTTTACAGTTTTACAAAGCCGAATACCGACCATATAACCCTATAATATATGCAATGCAAGTATACTCATTTTGATCAGCCGGGGGGCAGTATGTTGTCTGCGTGCAGTTGGCCTTAATCAGAAATGCATGTAATGAATCCACAAGACTCTCAAGCATAAGAATAATTGGGCAAGAAACACAAGAGCCAGAATCTACTGTGTCCTATTGGATACCATGGAAATCTGATACATTATGCATAACTCATTGCAAAATTTGGCCCAGATGAATTGCCTATGAGTGAAAGGGTGTTTTATCTCATGAAGCCTATGCAGGGAAATAACTGATTCTGAGTCAGAAGGGGATGTTTCATTTGAAATTAACAATGTTGGTAGTGGACCAATTTTACACACGTATATCCCTCTTTTATCTTTTATTATGCACACAGGCCATGTATTGTTGAATGAGGTACAGTCATTTCTGATACAATAGTGTGCTTTCACATTGTTATAAAATAAATTGTCAACATCAAACACAATTCTGAACCCAGCTGTTGATCACATCCAGGTGACACCTCCTCAGGTGAGGCTTGGGATTTTGTTGAATAAGATTTGATATTATCTGAACAGTGGTTGACTAATTCTATGATGTCTTGTGTCCAGCAGAGCAGAACTTGAAAGAATTCAGCTTTTGAGACATTTTAATATTGCATGGGACATGCCACAGGCTCTCAAATATCAGAAACAGTTAGATGATAATTATTGTATTGGACTGTCAGAAATGTCTTCAGAATAGAATAATAGAATACTGCTCTTGCACTATATATTATATATATATATATATATATATATATATATATATATATATATATATATATATATATATATATATATATATATATATATATACCAGTGAGCTGACCATAAGCAATTATGGAAATCCAAATTGCAATTTCAACAGAATAAAGTTTATTCCTGAGTATGTGAGCAGATAGTGAACTGATTGTGTGAGAGGAAAATAAATCTATACTTCTGGTATTACAGTTTTTAAAATGCATTATGCACACAATTAAATGGAAGAGACCCATCTCTACGTATTAATCTATAGCCTACTTCATGTATTACTCATTTCATTTCTCTACAAAATATTGCTGTCATAGTTTAATAAAGAATACCAATTTTGTAAAGAACCAGAGTAAGATTCACAGACACTATCCCTGTCATAAGTGCATGTGCCCGACAATGAGATATTATGAAGGATTCAGTCCTTCACCAAGACACCAGTTTTTTTGTTTTTTTGGGGTTTTTTTTTGCCACTGTTATAAAGTACATGTCAATGTCTGTAAACAAATATTCATATGATTCAGGAACGTCTTGCTACTGTATACATCTTGGACCATGAATTCACTGTTCAGTGTTTGTTGCTGCTTATCCATTCTGACTACTAATGACAGATATCTGTCCTTGAACGAGATGGATCATAGGAACATTTGTGGTTGTTTGTGGCCGCTGAAGTAAATTCAATATAACGACTGTATAGAATAGCAGTAACTGTGATAAAACTAGGAGTAGACATAGAACGGCTTACAGAATAGATATTTTTTGACCTTAAAATAAGTTATACAGTACATTCAAACTAAGCTGCTGTTTTTAAACTAAAATAACCTGTACTTGACCAGTGCACTATGGTTTTGCAATTTACAGTCAGCTTCTGTAGGCAATTAGCTCTGATGTTAAAGAACTGCTTGCTACTCTAAAGTAAAGCTGACATAACCAAAGTTAACTTATTTCAGAAATATTTATCAAAACGTTCTCCGATGAAGTGGCCAGCAATTTGCGTTAGTTTGTGTTCTGTTCTCGTACAGTGTAGGAGGAGGCAGATGGTTCACCGGTTCTGTATTAATCTTCCCAGACGTGACTGTGCTCTCTGGAAAGAGGCCTCCGTGCAGGGCATGGTGGGATTGGTAGCGGTTGTGATTTAACAAAAAAGTATTTTGAATGGTGCACACAGCCTTAGGGGCTGAGATCGTTTCTTCATATTTCCATCTATAAGAACTTAGCGAAACTGTTTTTCTCTTTTCTTACCACAACTGTCTCATACTATGGGATAGTTAAGTTTTGTCCGAGTACAATATACTGTAATGTCCTATTCTGCAATATTGCTCCATTGGATAACTGTTAAGTGTCCAGATATTGGAGGTGCCCAACTACATTGCGAAATTTCATTCGTTTTCCTACTTGATACATTTGGTAGCTTTTTTTTTTTTTAACAAACTCTCATTCCTAGCAGTCCTCTGGTATTGTGGTGGAATATTGATTTGTTAGGACATTATTATAGTATTCTTACTGTTTCATGTGGCTATTATTATCACTGTAACTGGGGAGGGATTGGGGGGGGGGGGTGAAAGAAGTTCATTTCACTTGGGGTAACCACAACCTGGTTGTTCAGTTTTCTAAGTAAAGTAATTAATTGATTGAGGTTGTACTCATTGCTGTTTATTGGCTGATATTCGAGGAGGGGTGTGACTATCACTGCTGGCACATGGTAGTTTTTCTGGGCTGGAGAAATAAGTAAATCTGGACAGTAAATTAGATCCTAATGAAGTCAATCTATGGATTTATTGAACATTAAAGCTCAGTTCCTTTAGAATGGACAAAAAACCATCGAGACATAATGACATTGTGTTTGTCAGTTGCAGTTAATTATCCAGCACTTAGGTGAGAATCCTGGTTCAGCCAAACATGCTAAAATTAACTGCAAGTTCTCTCTATATTTTAAAGGAAAGCTTTTCTACCCTCTGAATCTGTTAAGTGCCCTCAATGTGTCCTTTAATCAGCATTTACTACTCTTTCTGCACTCATTCTAATGTCACATCAGCATATTTTACATTTGAGTCTCGGAGCAAGCCTTAGCAAGGAGGAGTCTGTGTTCTGAGTTTGTTTGAGATTGTACATTTTTGACAAGCTCAGCATCTCTGGGTTTAAAGAAATTGCCAGTGCACACTGACCTCATTACACAAATTTCCACCAGGCTCGGTCGAGACTGCCCACAAATAAATAGTTTGTTCGTTTTCAATAAAGCATTCCGCAATGGGAGATTTAATTAATGCTGTTTATACTGTAAAGACATATACTGTAGTAGCTACTCTACTTTTAAGTGTATTCCATTGCCTAGGATTGAAATTCCTCTGCAGGTTACCGAATGTGTCCAGTTTAATTACACAACCGAACTCGCCTTTTGTTTCGCAAGACTTGCTAATAAGTACAAATGAGCAAACTGACAAGTTGTATTTTCATTCAGTGGCTCTCCAAATGGGGTACTGGTGTGCCTGTGTTTTGTAATAGCCCGATTATCCTATCGAAAATGTAACAACCTGTCTAATTTCAATCTTCAGCTTTAATTAGCAGCAGATATTGCCTAAGGAAAAAGAACCTGGGGGGGGATTTAGAGAGATGAAAGTAGGCATTTACGTGCTTAATTTTCTGCTGTTCATTGTTTTTATAATCACAGGCGAGGAATTCTGCTTTGCAGAGTGATCTGGACAAATTGTTTTTAGTGGTTTAACAAATACCATTATTTCGGAAAGGTTATTGGTGCTTTCAAGGAAAATCAACCTTCTTAAACTCAGAATGATTGCAGCTCGCTAAACATTTTACAGGACCGTTCTGAATAATCCTCTTTGGTCTTTTACACAGCGGCTCTTTTGCAATGTTTTATTTAAATATGTACACTTATCACGGTCAGATCTGTTTTTTTAAATTCATATCAACAAAATTATACAAATGAAAAGTGTTCATAGGCTGGTGTAACGTCTTTCAGTGAATTACCAGCTAAGAATGTGCAGCAATGTTACCTTTTAAACCAGTTCACACACATACAGTATCGTGTAATAACCACACAGATTATAGCCAAATGCATTGTGTTACATTTATAGGAGGCTGTCGGAGTGTCTGGTGAAAATCAAGGCAGTTATTGTACTATCCATGTACAGCGTGACAGACAGATGGACACAATCACCACATAGGGGTCCCCATTTTTTGAAGGACCCCAACAATGAATCGGGTGTCTATTATATACTAATTTTAAATAAGGTGTTTATATTGTAAAATGTCTTTGACGTGTCCCTGGGAACAACAGAGCCCATATAAAAGATAAGAATACATAAATAATTTCTTATTCCTTTCAGCATTTCTCTGATGGCATAAGTAAGTGTTTACCCAGAGTCCAGAAATATTTATAAAGTTGATTCTGTCATTTTTTATTTTTATATTTCATTTGCTACAGGATGTCGGAATTTAAAAGTGACTATTGCTTACAGCACTGCCCATTAAGCTTGACTTCACCCATTTGAAGAGGGTGTATAATATGGAAGGTAGTAATCCTTGTATGCATGTTAGGAAGAACCAGTCTTTCACGGATTGATGGACAGCCTCTTCCTTTCAGGGGCTTCGACAAACATTCAAATGATTATAGCCCATAGTAGTAACGAAACACTGATTCTAATGGTTGAGAAACAAGAGTTTAATGGTGCGCTTCAAATGGGCTCCTTTTTAAACAAATGTTCTATCTGTAGTCCCTCGGAGAAAGCCATTAGCATTTTGTACAGAACAGATGACTAACAATAATAAAAAGCAAATGTGTACATATGCATTCCACAATGTGTATTTACTTGTCTCTTTCAAGATGCGGACATATCCTTTGCAAAGACGCTAATCCCAAATATATAATAATACAAATAAAATCAAGAGATTTGTTGCTCACGGTGCATGTGAATACTACACTATGTATTGATCGTTGTTTATTCTCTTTCTTTATAATAGTCTTCAAATACTCCTTAACAGCAGTATTTTTCTATCCCCTTTTCAGTTCAGCCCTGCCTGCTGTGTCACAGCTGAATTGAAGCTCTGCAGTGTGTCTTTTTGTTTGATTTAAAGGGGCACTATTTAAGTTTTTTCATCCCTACATGGAGAAGCCTAAAGAAGATTTTCCAAGCGGAAGGTTTAACAGTCTGAAGTGCCGAGTTAATGCCCCTCTTCCGTTCTTGAGAGTAATGCTTGAGACAGACTGAATAATCAAGCTGGTCTTCATTTGAAGTATTAGTTCTGCTACCTCCAAGTGTTGCTGTTTATATGGAATACGTTCTATTTGATTGTTTGACCCTGTTACAAAGAGAGAGAGAGTTTTTTGTGTTAAAGATTTCAGATTATTCTGGCGATGTGCAGGTGAGAATATTGGAAGTGCGCCGCTCCCCCACCTCTCCCCTGTCTCCAGAGCCTGCTCCTTGTCCACCCTTGCCTCTCAGTGGTGGAAAGACCTACCCACGTATATCGGGGCTGCCTGTTCAGACAGCATGTGTAAACCCCACAACTCTCGACTATATGGCACCCAATTGTTCCAGTACTTGCATCAGCTTGTACCTGCACTGAACTGCTCCATACCTTGCCGTATTCTGCTACTACTCTCAATTATAACTACTTCCAGTACCTGTATCTGATTTTACTCTTCTAGGTAACCACACTCACGTTTTTGTAATTGCTCTCGTTTGAAATCATTCTCATCCATTTATCATACTTGCTACCTGCTCTTACTGGACTTTACTGATTTAAGCAAATATTTACAATAACTATTACACTCTTCTAATTTACTGTATTCTTTATGCTGCTTGAATTTTATCTTCTTGTACTTTCATAACTGCTCTTGTCTGTATTATGATATTTTATAATGTGATATTTTATAACATGATAACTTGTAATGTGATACTTTATAATGCGATACTTTGTACTGTGATATTCTGTAACAATTGTAAGTCGCCCTGGATAAGGGCATCTGCTAATAAATTAATAATAATAATGATCATAATATAGTTACTTTAATGATTCTATTTAAGGAATGTGTGTTGTTTTTTTTTTGGAAAAAGACCATTTATATTACTATAGCTAAATCTAGTTTTCTGTTCATTTTTAAGCCTATCTTTAACAGAGCGTTAGATGTTTCTTCAAACAGTTTTTGGAACAAGATCCACGTTTTAATTAATAAAACCAGAATTTAAATTACTTTTTAAAGGATTAGGATGCAAGTCACTCATCAGTCTTATTGTGTTTTTGAATTCCCAGATATGCCCCCCCCCCCCCCCCCTCCACCAATCACATTGTAATAAAATAACATGGGCTTCTACATTATTGTATTAATGATATGTTTTAGATCAATGTCTAGTGTCATGATAGCATACACATTATTGCATATGGCCATCTTCTTGGTTGATAAAAAAAAAAAAAAAAAGCGCATGAGTGCAGCATGGCTAGCCTCTGGCTGCAGGACATTTTTATTTGCTGTATGCTGTCTACAGGGTAGTTTAATTTGAAGCAAAGGCAAACATATTTTTAGTGAATATATTAAAATTAGAAAGACACTAGTCTGAATTGAACCGGTCCTTCCAAAATGTGGTTTCGTTTGTAGAGTTACACGTGTTTTATTTGCTTTGGAATTTGGGCCTTTTCATGACATTGTAATTTTTTTTTTCTTATTGGATTAGTCATCCACATACTACTGGCAAGCCCAGTACATTTTGATAAGACCTGTGTATACTGATGTACACCCAGTGGTGTAGCCAACTCTGAATGTGCATAATATGCAAGCTAACTGACATGACTTGTGTCTCCTGCACAACCCTCTGATTCGGTCAGTAGTCCTCTGGATGCAATGAAAAGAGCATTAGGAACTTTTACTATTACAAACTACTTCTTTAAGAAAGCTAAAAATGCAGATGAAGATGATAGCGACAGAGCCTCGCCTACGACTGTGGACACAGACACAAACAAAGCTCTTCTCTGAATGGCATACAGTGAAGGGGCTACTTGTTAGATAATTCGATAAATCTATTGCCTGTTATGTGTTACTAGAAGATCAGTATATAACTAAAATGAGAATTCATGAAAGAATTCCTGTTTATGAAAATCTATATTTTTGTGGCGTTCCAGTACCTTTTTGGATTTATTACCGTACCACTGAATATGCCCATGACAGTACTGGTTTTGCCATTAGTCTGATATCCATGACTCCTCCATTTTCATGGAATGGCTACTTTTCTCCTTGTATTTTGCTCACTTTGGCCCAGGATCTCCAGCAGTGCTTGATGCTCTCCTGAAACTATTTTTGTTGGCTGTTTTTTTTTCTGTATCCTCATGATTTCTTTGGCAGCTGTAAACCTGCTGCTCTGATGGAATTTCTGTTCCGATTCTTTCGGAAAGGAAAACAGTCTAGAAGTAAAGCTGCACCTTAAACTAAAACCGCTTTGTAATTGACCCTGGATATATCTACATAAAGGCGAATGCCTTGCAGTTAATTTATGGATACACCTGTGAGTGTGAATTAAGGGGGGGGAGGGTGGGGGGATAGATCTTCTGGCATGTGGATTGGTAATATATATATCAAACCTTCATTAAATCGATGTGTTACTTCTGCCTGCAGCAAAGGTGAAGGTTTTGTTTCTTTATGCCTTTGAGATTGTACTAATGAGATGTTTCCAGAACCTTCCCTAATGATATTCAACTGCATTTCCTTCAACACACACCTCCGTCTCAAAGGCTGATATCTGGTAATTACATAACAACTATCATAATCTTGACACTTTGGTTTTTCACCCCCCCCCCCCCCCCCCTCCCCCATTGCTTTTTGCAGAAAGTGATATTTTCACTTTGATCTGGTGGAGTGCTTGGAGTGCTTGTGGAATGGAGTGTACTGTACCAGACTGCAGTGAAATACAGATATGTGGGGGAAGTAGGGATGGTAATAAAGTTGCTTGGCAGTTTCACCCATTCCAGGTTTTACTATGAGCTTAAATTATCCTGTGTATAGGTAACAAGCTCTGGTGTGTCGTAGTAAAACCAGGAATATTTCCATCCCTTAGATGGAAGCATTGCATTTAAAATCTAATATCCTGCTTATTTTTTTAAGAAGGCTTTGAAGCTGCAGAGTGGGTCCTCCCAGTTAAGGAGATGACAGTTTCCTGACTGCCCATGTGTATGTCTTGCACCATCCTTCCTACTAGTTTTTAAATCGTATGAAAATCAGCAGAAGTCTGTACTGTTACAGCAATAATCTTTCAAAAGGGCTGGTCAAGAAAGAAAAAGTATTCAGATTGAAGCCGTTCGGACTGCAGCAAAACACTCTCTTCAAAATACTGCTTTGAGAAACATCTACTATGAAAAGTATGTACACAGAACAGCAGCATGTGCAAAATGATATACTTGAACAGTCTTTGCTCAGTGCGCTGATTTAAGGAAGCAGATTTGGTTAAAAGTGAATTGTTTGAATATGTCTTAAATCCTCCAGAAGATGCAGAATAGCAGTTTGTCTCTGTTCTAACAACAAAAAAAAAATCTGTTTAGCTATATTTGGACGGTAAAGAATAGTTGCATGAAACGTTCATTTGTCTAAAACCCCAATTATAGCAAATGGGCCACTCGCTCTCCCTGGGCCAGAGGTGCCCTGTTTAATCAAGGGCAATGTGCATTCCAGGCTAAGTTGTACTCGATTTTATAAAACCTAGTTCTTATCTTATAAAGCTCTACGGAACCCATCGCTAACTTTGTCCCAACAAGACTATTTGTGTCCATGAGTAAGGTTACAGATTTCACAATTTCTGTGAAATGTACCTAATGCCATGTAGTGAAAATTCCTGAAATAATAGTGTAAGTATTCATATTGTATTTATTACTTTACAAATAAATACAGCAAACGTTTGCCTTATTGATGCACTACCGCAGCCAGTTTAGTTTGCTTCCTGTAAATGAATAAACACACTGCATAAAACTGCACGATTTCTTTAAAATGTCTTAAATGAAAAAGAATCGTAGATTGGAAATATTTCTGCTAAAGACCACTCTGTCTGGTACAAGGAGACATTTCATGTGTCTGTTCTGTTTGTTATTTTTGTCTTTAAAAGGTGGACATTATATATGTATATCTATCTATCTATCTATATATATATATATATATATATATATATATATATATATATATATATATATATATATATTTATATATATATTATAATATATATAAATTATTATCAATATGAAGTTACAACTTTTATTGATGTATAATAAATAACTGTAGTGAAAATAATCAATTTTGAATGTGACAACATTTTTAACCTTGGAAATGCAGTGAAATAAGCACTTTTTTTACTTTGAAAAAAAAAATGCAGCCCAACCCATGAGTTACTGTCATAATCTCAATATTTACACCAATTAATCCAATGGCACTCCAGCAGTTCCTATCTCATTTAAGTGGTGGTTTGAAGATGAAGTGTTGATAACCTGAAATATATATTTTTTTTTTACCAGTCCTTTATTAGAAGCCAAGTTCTGAGCTTGATGCTGGAGATGACAAGCTGTTGACAGATCAAAACCAAACCCTTCCTGTGAAAGTAGTCTGGAATATATTGTCATACAGTAAATTATTTAGAGCTTTTCAGGAAGTGCCTTTTTTATACAAAAAATAAAGGCCTGTACTGTGCAAAGCATCCTGCAACAACGACAACTCCTCCTCATCTTCTGTATCACCTGGTAATAACATAACTGCTATAGTGCTGTACTGTACACAGGAACTCTTAAAATGACCCTTGTGGGTGCATTGAGACAACTGGCTTAATAAATCTGCAGTGGCAAGATACAATACTGGTGTAAACCTTGAGCAAGCCCACTGCCTAATCAGACAGGCAGTGGGCTTGCTCTGCCAGAATTCATGCCAGTCTGAGCAAAGTAAGATTCCTTCAGTTTTTGTGCAGTCTCTGTAAGCCTTCGAATTTGTTTGTGGTTGTTTGTTGAGGGATACAGTACATGGGTTTTAGCTCCTGCCACTGAAACATATGGCACAAGATTCTGAAGTGAAATAAATAGGTTTTGGATGGCAGGCAGAAACACAGATGTGGGCACCGCACCAGTACAGCTGTGCTGTGGAATGCTAAACTGTGCTATGCATAGCACAGCACTGTTTAAATGTTACTGTTAAATGTACAGTAGTTACACAGGCAACAGAATTGGCCCTACAGTTCCTATTAAGAGCATCAGGATTTTATTTATTTTTAATCTGTAATCATTATTCTGTGTCGAGGGAAGCCTGTCTTCTCCAACTGTGGCTTAGAAATTGGAATTGCAGGGAAAAAATGCTGGCTGGAGTGTGATATCATCTACATAATAAAAAAAAAAAACATTTTAAAAAACACCCAACAGTTATTAAGTAGCACTTTCTAAATGTGACAAATGATGTGTGCACCATATCTGTGTCCTTATCTGACTTTCCTTCCAGTAAACAACTCAATCCATTAATCCATTTCTGTTTGTCTAAACTTTAAAGACAGAAAGTTAAAATACTTTAAGTTACCTTGGGGATCTTGCTCGAGTTCAGTGCATTTGGAATTTGCATTGTGGGTGTTCGAGCACAAGCTGTGACATTTTCACAAATGGTAGATGCGTTTCTTTTGACAAAAAATGACTCAATTGGACGCCATTAAGGATAAGTACTGTCCTGTAGAAGAAACAGAGTCCTCTATTTAGATGAGACCCATATTGATTTTAAATGGTTGTTTTTAAATGTCAAATACTGTATGAAACTTGACTGTAGCAAAGAGGAAGATTTTGGTTTTTGTCTTGACTTTTCACCCAACTTGCTTTATGTGAATGAATGTGCTTTTTTCTTTCTTTTAAGTACTCATTTTCCCTTGTATTAGTTTATAAGCTGGTAATTAATGAGGCTGACTGCACTTTTAATTAAAGGGTCATTCAAGTGCAGACTATGCTGAAGTGACATTTCTGTACAGCCATTACCAGCATTGCATTCTGCATAGCTTTATTCAATTACTATTAAATTATTTCTAATAGACTAATACTTACTGCAAGAAAACATAGCAAATGCAAATCTGTGTATTCATAATGCCTTGATGAAGTTAAAATGACCTCTCTTAAACCTTTCTGATTTTGTGGATTATAAGTAGTGTTCCGCATTTTCGGTTTTTATCTTATCAGAGTTTATTTTACATATTAAAATAGGGAGAAAATCGGTAAAAAAATAGTTAATTGAAACATCTGTAAAAAATTTTGGGGAAAAAATCTCAGTATACCCACTTTACATGTGGAATATGGTGTGTATCAGTTCTGGCTTCTGATTAGGTTTAGTGTCCCTGGCATGTCTGATAAAGCACAACCTGTGCAAGTCGAAGCCACATTTTCCCAAGTTAGCTGGTACTTTGCAAACGCTTGGGCAATCGATGTGCTGACGGAAATATGAACATGACATCAGCAGAAAACAAGCCAGGTTTATTCGCCTTGAAATCATCAAAATAAAATGAAATTGGCAGAACTGGGTGGTGGAAGCCATTGGAAGACGTGTCAAAAATCACGCTGAACATTTCCGTCAGTGCGTTCCATGTAAGTGTACCAGCTAAAGCATCACCACTTTCTAGTACTGGAATAATATTGACTAATAGACAAAAATTGGGTATAAATCAGTAAAAACCGACATCCAGTTAAAAAAAGAATCCTGTAATTTTTGGGTAATTATACGATAAAGGTTAAAAAGGGTTGATGCCTGTTGCAATTATGCAAATGCTGCTTAGTTACCCAAGAACAAAATAGCCTTTCTTTTAATGTCTACTGTGTGTCACTTGAACAATAACCTACCTCATACAAAACACATTTTGTATGGAGATGCTAACAACCTTGGCATAGTTGATAACTCTTGTTCCTAATTAATTGGTCTGTAACAAGCATTGTGTGCAACACATCCTGCTCATTAGACAGGGCTGTACTTCAATACAGAGTAATTGCAAATGAATAATGGATACATAGATTTCACAACAAGCCCTATTATAAAGAAATTAAACAAAGAACTGCCAGGGAAGCTGATGTTGATCATTTATGTTTTTCTTTCTTTCTTTATTTTTGCAAAGCAATTAGTACTATTTGTAACACTGGCTGCGCTTAACCTCTGCGTCAGCACGGTCACATTAATGATATACATTCAAACCTGCGCACGTCATTGATGAAACAACAAACTGTCCATAGCCCTCTTCCCACTGCCATTTCATAACATCATATTCTTTGATTGTTTGCTTGTTTATTCTGCTGAGGCCTACCATGGTACAGTGTTGGACATCAGTCTGTATTTCTATAGTCTGGAAAATGTGAGGTAGGTCTCAGTGCACAAGGTTTAGTACATTAGTGTGTCATGTTTTATATTAATGTAGGGAAATGTTAATGATTAGAGTACAAATAGCAGAAAAAACAGTTTGCTGGAGGTCTTTGGTACAAGTAGAGTTGCTAAGGCAACTCCGCTTGGCCTTAGACTTAGAATGTTGAAAGATAGGGCAAGTGCAGGACTGTATAATAAAAAATTAACCACAGTATCCTTGTAATCACAGTAGTTTGTGGTTGGTTGCACCTGAGGTGGAGTATCAGCTGAGTAACTTATTTCTGTTGCTCACAACTATAACTAGTAAGGTAACAGAAAAAACATAGTCGTGTAAGCTCTGAGCCAACTAGAGATATCAAGCAGAGAGGCATACTGTACACAGAAGAGAGAAGCTTCCAATACCTCCAGACCATTAAGAACATTGATATAGCGTCTAAGACTCTCTCCAGGGTAAGGTAACCTGATCAACTGCCTTAATGCTAGTGGGAGTATTCTATCTAATCAATAACGTTCAATGTAGAATGTAATGTTTGGTATTTTCGTAAAATGGGAATTTCAAACTTCCTCCTTATAGCTTCACCAAAGTAGTTCCAGGTTTACCTAATTTTAAAATCTTACACTAATGCACTTGGATATTTATCACAATCACAGATCTGCATCTTGGATGCAGAGTCGGTGCCCACGTTGAATTATGTCAAGTGTTTTGACTGTGCGATGATGGAAAGTCTCCACGTGAGTTTTTGGCAGTTTGTCGAGGTGCCGCTGCAAAGCTCATTTTTAATTGTCATTTTTGAAGTGGTGGTTGTTGTTGTTTACCAGAGTGATGGGCGATCAAAGCAGCATGGTGCTTGTTGCGGAGGGTGTCTGCAGTGTTGCTGTTTCAGTAAAAGTAGAATGCAATACGTAGTTCTGTTTTAGACAGCATTTCCTAATAATTTGAAATCCTGTTTTATTAGGAACTTTTTGTAATTTTGTTGTTGCTTTCAAACATTCCTTTTTTTCTTTATCTGTCTCTTTTCACTGTCATTTTTAGGTCGCAGAATGTATTTTTCTGTCAGTTCCTGTAAACATGAAACGTGTTAATGATGTGACAGTCTTACTTCTAATCAGCATCTGTGCCTTTGATCTGGCTCAGAGCTGGGTGTACCAAGAAGTCTTTGTCATGCTGCTCAAACCGTTTTTGTGTGGTGGAAGGGTGCATTATTGGAACTCTGCATTATGGGAAAGATGCATTATTGCCCATAAAGTAGCCATCACCATCACGTGATGGCAAGCATTCCTTGGTGGACTTGATCTGCAATAATGCTTAAGTGAACTGGCATTTGCTCAGACTTCCAGAGTAACCAAGGCACCAGGATTATACCAGGAAAACATGCCCAGCACCAGGGCGATACAGTTCTATTAGGTTGGTAAATGTATGGAAAAGGACAGGAGGGTTAAGGCCAATAACCTTGTATATAATCAGTCATTTTTTTAGGGGTTGATTAGAGGGGTCAAGAGGATACTGTGCAGGTCAACGTTTTCTGCCTTTTCAGTTTTTTGTGCCAAATGGCCTTTATCACTTGCGTTGTCTTCTGCTTCCCTTTAGTGGTTCCTGTGGGACCAAGTAAGATGCGTTTTAATTAAGCAACAAACAGGAGAAATTACACTCCGCTTCTAGACTAATGTGCCTCTCCGTCATTGTATCTCCTTACACCCAGGTCCGTATTCTTTAATTGCACCTCAAGTTTTTAAACCCTTTTTTTTTACTTGTGTATCCTCCTTGTTTTTGCTGACATGGCACAGCATTTTAATTAGTGCATTTTTTTTCCTTCCTTGTCTCAAGTGGTTATCCGAACGGATTTATTGTAATCCTCAAGTGCGTATGTATCTCTGAGTGAAAACTGTCACTAGTGTTGATGAAAAGAACATGCCCCTATTTATTTATTTTTTTATCTTTTGAAATACTCTCCTCACGTCCTCCTTGAACACCACAGCAACACAACCAAGCTTATCCGCGGACAATGGTCTTCTCTCTGGTGCAGCAATTACTGCACCTTTTCCTTTGATTAGCTGTGGCAATTGCAGATAATGAGATTACTTATTCACACTAGTTGGATTTAGACTTTCTTTCCTTAGCATGCAATGGATATTTTTTTTTATATATAAATGAAAGATTACATTTATCATCCCATGGTAATTTCAAGGACTGAATAGAGCTCTCTCTCTCTCTCGCTCTCTCCCCTGAACATAGTACAGGCAAAAAGATCATTTAAATGTGACAATAAAAAAGAATACAATTTTTAAATGCGTAATACATAGATTCAGATCTAGGTTTGTTTTTTACTTTGTATTGTAGTGGATTTCTTGACACAATGTATCCTAGCTGCTTTTATTTGAATGGTGGTTATACCATCCTTTCTTAACTAGTTGCAAGCATTTCCTGACCAGTCCTAAGTAATAGACTAGGGGGAATTTTAAAAAAGTATATAGCAATGTCAACGCACAGAAAATCATGAAAAATATATTTTCACCTTGCAGTATTTTTGCCAGACTTCAGCTGCCGTCTGTATTTTCTCCTAATCTGGACTGGATCCAGTATAGCAGCACAGTTGTTTACGTGTGTGGAGTTATCTGACCCCGTTCTCTATGTATAAACCATATTAACATTTCAATAAGACCGTCTGGGAAATACACAACTTTCTCAGCTGGCATAATCAGACTGTAATAATCCTGGCTAGTTGTCTGCTTGCTAACTGAAGGGCCTGAATACAGTGCAGCGTATGCCTATGTATTTGTGTAGCTTGACGGAAAACGAGGTCTGGTACTGGATATGGCACGGGGGTGGGTCATTGTTCGGCACAGGATGTGGTATTCACTGTGGCTCATACGATAACGATGTCATATCTTTTTTTTTTTTAATCTCTTGACACATGGCAGGATATACTGTGCCGCAACAAGAAAGAACGCAAGGAATAGGGGCCAGGACTTTTGAAATGCCCTGTATAAAACCAACAGAAATCCTTTCAATCTGTAGTTGTTTATCCAGATTGAAATAGGATTGGCAAGTGAGATTAATTCCATTGATATCATCGGTATTTATCCTAGTTAGGTCTTTACGTCAAGCATTTTTTAAATTAACTGCGGTCCCGTTTGTCTGTAAAGGAGACCAATATAAATCACAAACTAGCACTGACTGTACCGTGAATAAAAGCTTTTTGTCAATTGCGAGGGCTACCTTCATTACTGTGGATTTATTGCGGCTGTTCTTTTCAAAGGTGCTTCTTGCTGGTGAACAGGCAGCCCCATGCGCTATCCTCGTGCTTTGACGGACGCTTCTAGAAGTCCCCTGGAGGAAGGCACCTTCACTTTTCTTGATTTATTGTCTCCAGTTTTCTCTGCTGTAATGAATGGCCAACTTCAGACTGTCCTTATTGCGAGACACCCATGTCCCATATTAATCTGGGGGAATTCATGTAAGATGAACGTGCACCGTCCCCTAATTCATGCACTGCATTCACTTATTTAAGATAAAACACAGTGATCTGGATTGCTTCAATAATATTGCCAGTGATACAATATTATAATATCTTGTGGCTGTTCTTAATGTGGTTGTGCATATGAAATCAATCCACTGTACCTGGAAATCTTGGAAAATAGGCAAATTATTGATTGGCTAATTGAATTGATGACTTTAGTAGGCCACACTGTGCAATTATTTTAAAATCTTAAGAGAAAAAGAACACGCAGCCCAAAATGGTAAAATGCATGAGACTTTTTAGAAGTTGTTTAGGATGCCTAATTTAAAACACAGTGGTCTATCATTTCTACACATGAGTGCCTATTGTTTCTATATCACTGATGACATGCAGGTGGGTGTATAAAGGATAGAAATGACAACTTGAGATGTTCAAGTAAACGTGCACACTACTGTAGTTTGACTGGCTTTGCTTTGGGTGTTTTACAAGTGCAATGGACATAGTCCAGTAATAACCCCTGTGATCTTGTGGCTTTTTGGACTGAAAGTTTTCCTTTCAGTTTTTGTCTGGGTGTACTTGTCAGCTGCCAGATGAGGACATTCAGCCCTTCAAATTACATTCAAATAGAGGCATTGCAGAATTATCTTTGATTGATTTTCCAGAGCATATCTATGTAAAGAAGTCAGAAATGCAGCACAAATACCCAAATGCACATTTATATTGATGCAAACAGTACAGGCATGCCTACGTTATTTATTGCCTCTTTTGTGAGCCTGTTTGCTTACTATCCTAGATGCATTTTGTTTCTTTTGAGCAGTCCTGTAAAAAGTGCGCTGTTTGTAAAAGCACATGTTTATTATAAGGTCATTCAGCCCACAGCTTGTTTGTACAGCTGTCGTACAGCTGTTAGACATATTCAAGATCTAAAGATATATGCCTGGAACCTGTCAATCCTGCTGTCAACCCAAGAATTATATCTGTGGCAGTGCAGAAAGCAGTGTGAGACGAGAACAACAGACTGCTGTGAAAACAAACTCCTCACGAACCTTTTATATTCTCACTACAGAAAGATCAGTATGTATTTTAATAAAACGCTCCCAAGCTCGCCCTGTCAGTAAGAACTGTGTAAAGCTGAATTAAAAAAAAAAAAAAAAAAGACCACACTAATCCATTATGATAAACTGGATTGGCCAAGTAATCACTTTTGTTGTACAAAAATGTAGAACATAATGAAAAATACACACTTTTATAGGTTAGTGTATGTGCATACATGATCAGTTAGGCTGTGTGCTGAAACAATAATAATTATTATTTTGTCAGTAAAAAAATCTATTTTTTTTTTTAATTTGCGAATGTAATTTTCTCACCTTCTGGTATGGTACTCAATATGCAAGCAAGTAAGCATATGGCTGTTACTGTGTAGGCGGTAAAAATCAAATGCATGAAAGTGTGGGAGTGTGTGTGTCTACAGTGTACTGTAGCCAGCGTCTCTCTCTTCAGTACCCGATGTAAAATCCTTTTCACCATCCTGTTTAGTACTGAATGTTTCAAAACTTAGATCGAAAAAATACCGAATAGAAGAAAATGAGTCTTTTAAATATAATAAGTGTACTAGTAAAACACCCCTTAAGCAGTAGTGCCTATACTGGTAAACTTGCACAGCACATGTGAATATGACTGGCCAACTATCCAAGTGCATTCTGTAGGCACCTGGGGATGCAGTATACAGGTCTGTTGTGATTAATGGATAAAAAAAACCCAAATAGCTTAAATTGATCCTTTTTTTACCTTCCCATTCTATCTAATGGTCTTTGCGATCATTCAGAGTGGTAGGCAGTTCTGTTGTTCCAATATTGTTGTTTTCTTTTATTTTATAATTTGGTCTAAACCTGCCTGAGCTTGCTGCAGGCTTCTCTGCAGTATCCGAAGAGACAGGACTCAACAACTTTCTGTATTCCATTAAAATCCTGGGACAATGCTGCCTTTCAGCAGTGAGTACCGCAAGCAAGCGCCTTAACCGCAATGCAAAAAAGCTGGGCCCGTCTCTCTGACAAGGGACAGGACAGAGCCCGTAACGCAGTGTATCACACATCGCTGCCCATTGCACTAGCCTCGTCTAACAGCATATATTCAGCAGAGTTGAACGGTTACACTGTCTACCTGCTCAAGCTATTTCTACCATCCTGTCTGAAGAAGGTGGAAGCCATAGTCATTTATTTCTTTTTTTGTTGCTGATTGATTTTCCTGGCTCGACATATTTCTATGTCGAAAATATTCAAGAAAATTAAGCAACAAATTAGTAAGGACAGCATTAATGGTGTATTGCTACATTAACCAACAAAATGAGATGGTTCTAAAACGTACTCTCTTGCTGATGAGATTAATGGTACTGTGTTACTGTATGCCACTGCTGCCGAAGAGCAAATGAAGGTGGAATTTAATGTTCTAGGCTGCAGTAAATACTCTCCTAATAGAATATCAATATTTAATGTTACATATGAATGGATTTGAATATGAAATTTCAATGATTAAGATTTGAGTTCACTTAGTTATGTGTTTACTATTGGGTATGAAAATGAACCTTGACTGAAGCTTTTAAGCCTTTTACAGCGGAAAATTGGAAACACTTTTCTTTAAAGATCACTTTTTTTATAATCTGGTTTTTAGCCTTTTTTTAATGGCATTTGGGTATGGTAGTCTGCTTCAAAGAGCACATTATTGTAGCTCCTTAAGTACTCCGACAGAGTTGCTTTTAGGATATAGCAGCAAGGGAAAAAAGAAATCTTGATGGGATTGTATATGATTTTGTTAATCTCTCCAAGTTGCTCTCACCTTCAGATGCATTATTTCCTTTCTTTTCCTTTTTTTCCCCTATGTTTTATTTCAGTGATCTAACCAATGTTTCAAAAGTGGGGCATATAGTAATAGAATTAATAACTGTTCATTTCATTCTGCACCTTTGTGGTTGTGAATTCCCTCTTCAGAGGACAGGAGGGGGTATTTTCTAACAAGATCCAAATGTTCAAAAAAAAAAATATTTTCTAGTGTTGAGTCCACCAGAATCTGAGATCCTTTTCAAATGTTCTCTTTAACACAACAATTTAATATTTATTTTATTTTATTTTGCTGTATATGCCCTGTAGTCTGGTTACTAACTCCTCTGGTAATGTATACAGTAGTGGTGAAAATCAGTAACCACTGTATGACATGTTACTATGAAACCATATTTCAGTTCCTGATGTGTAATCTTGTAAATGTGTACTGCAGAAAACGGTACTGTTGTCAGTTTATGGATTGCGATATTAATCACAAAAAATGATCTCCTGGACCTTTTTTCAATCAATGAAAAAGCAATACGGAAATTCAAGGGACTATAGAAATGGAGAATGCAGAAATCGAACTCTTCAAAGTGGGCTTAGGTTTGAGACTTTGTGGATGAGAAGAGCAACAAATTGAACAGATTACAAATAAAAGAATGAGGCTGTGTGGTCCAGTGGTTAAAGAAAAGGGCTTGTAACCAGGAGGTCCCCGGTTCAAATCCCAGCTCAGCCACTGACCCTGAGCAAGTCACTTAACCTCCTTGTGCTCCGTCTTTCTCTTGAGATGTTGTAAGTGACTCTGCCGCTAATGCATAGTTCACACACCCTGGTCTCTGCAAATCGTAATGAAATGAAAATGATGAAGTCAAAAGCAAGAGTGATGGAATACTGCTGGCATGCCCACATGTTTGCACCTCGTTTATATTTGGGCAGCTGATTTGATGACATGGGATTACTATCATGAGCATGACATGTCAGCTTGCCTCCCTGCATGCATACTGTGCCAGCTGGCCAGATTGTAGAGAGTCTGGAATGCACATGCTATAACTGGAGAAACTAATGCTGGAAATGAAAAGTGAATTGAGTATTTAGGACTGGAGATCAATAAGGA
Organism: Polyodon spathula; assembly: GCF_017654505.1. Classification (NCBI taxonomy): domain Eukaryota; kingdom Metazoa; phylum Chordata; class Actinopteri; order Acipenseriformes; family Polyodontidae; genus Polyodon; species Polyodon spathula. The sequence continues at coordinate 2,486,702 of NC_054550.1, read as the reverse complement.
AGAATTCTACCACAGTTTGAAATCTGTGGTTGTAATCCGCTCGTAGGCTTAATTTGTGTTCTGGTGGCAGCAGGCCTTGGTTCGTCTTGCAAGATGGAATAGACATGGATAGGGTCCCTGTTCTAAAGTGCTTGACTGTCTGCAGAAGAACCCAAGTCTGTTCTGTCTTCATCAAGCACACTGTGAAGTCAGCATGGATACAATGTTATTCCACGTGTGATGCTTAGCATATTGTTAAGTCTGTTCAGGGCGCTGTGATGGGGGAAGCATTTAGAGTGGATCTTATTTTCCAGAAAGTTTTGTAGACAAAGAAAACGCAAGGTGATTTAAGTTGTTCTTTTTGAGATGGCTGCAGTGTACTAAAATGGAAGAAATAATCTTATGCAAAGTTAAAAGGATAGAACATGCAACTGGAACTGTGAAGAAAGTAGCCGCTTTTTGTATTGCTAATCGAAACTTGGAAGAATGTTAATGGATTAGTTAATAAATAAATACCTGACTGACAATGAGATGCTCTGTCTTGCGAAGCAGATTTGTTTTCTTTTTTTAATAAACAAATACTACTGTGGTTTGCAGTTATATGGATATTCACTTTAATGTAGTTGCTTTTCGATTTAATGGAGACGAAGGGGTAAAAAACACATTTTAAAAGTAAATCTATTCTATTTCTGGAATAAATCCTGGTGACAGCAACCACGTACATTAACCTCATTAGTGTTGAAGGGTAGTAATTGTGTGTGTGTGTAGATTATTCTCATACGGGTCTGTGTTTGCTGATTTTAGTATGCCTCAGTTTTAAATTTGCCAGGAATTAGCTCCTGATATATGGAAGCCAAGACTGACCTTATTTTTTCATGTGCTGGATGTTTAATATCATTTCTAAATAGTCGTTGCATTCATATGGGTCTGCCTAACTGGAAGGACTGCTGCACAAAAGCTTACCACCGTGATCAGTAATCCTGGAAAGAAAACGTAGTTGGAACTGTACTTGTTTTGTATTGTACCATTCTTAATACAAATACTTGCACAGGTTCTGCATATATTTTACAGGAACGTAAATGCATATAATTTATATGTTATAGTATCACAGAAGTGCATTTCTATATAGAGGTGTCTTCCAACATTTGTGATTATGAACCTTAAATGGCTTTGGCAATGTCTGAAGGGTTTTAATCCTTTTTAACTGACTGTAGCAGGTTCTCTGTTTGTTTTTGTTTTTATAGCTGTATGATGGAGAAGGAGAGACGACCCCCTTTCCCATGGGAGCTTGAGTTTTACAACCGTGAAATTGTAATCTGCGATTTCCCTTCGCACCCTGACACTTTGAAAACAGATATAGACTGCTGCTGAATAAACTAGTTTAAGATTACGATTTTGAGCAGAGTGTACATACTACGTGTGTGATACTGAAAACATCTGCTATCTTACCATTGCCATTGACAGCACTTGTGGGGAACAAACGATGCTAAAACAAACTTGTATTGCTGGAGAAGCAGTCGCTGTAAATTGATTTCAATCCTCGCTTTCCTAATAAAGAATGTTGTTGTTGTTGTTGTTTGACAGACACCCCTCTTATTGAACTTTGATTGATTAAACTGAACAAGATCATGTTTTATTGGTTGGAATTTGATTACTTGGGAGTTTTCCCAGATGGATTTGTACCTCTTGCAAAAGTATTTATTAGGTAATGCTTGGTGATGCGAGTGGTAGATTGCACTTACTGTAGGCGTTTAGACAACTACTTAATTCCCCACGTATGGAGCTGCACCTCCCATGTGTTGTTTAGTGCAGGCCAGTGTCTTCGACACAAAGAGAAGCCAGCTAATTCCTTCATTGAATCTTCAGTAAATGTCTCGTTGGGGACATCACAGGCTGACCACAATTTAAGTGAATGAATCAAAATAAACTGTAGATCCTAAATGTATTGATATTAATCCTCATGTGGAAGGTTCATCTGAATGAAGTCTGTACATTAGAGTGGTGAATGGAAAAAGACACATTTAAAGTTACGGATGACAAACTTACCTGAACACTGAAAGAGGCATTGTCTAAAATGTGCATGTCTTGCACGTACTTGGAGTAGGACACAAGTTGAGCATATCATAAATATTTTTCCTTACCTTTTTTATATTGATAGATCATTTTGAACCCTGCTTGCATGCCAATAATCAATCGAATCCAGGACTGTCCATGCATAACGGTTTATCACTCAAATTATCACCTGATCGATACGAAGACATTATACACTGCTGGTGTCTTTGCTCTCTGCAGTTCTGAAAGGGCTGGCTTTAACACAGGAAGGCTATTTAGTATGAACTTGTTTGCAGTGTTACACGTAGGGACTATCGTAGCGCTGAATCGACTTATATCACATCACAATGCAAATCGTGTAGTCCTGCTATTGAAACACTTGTTCTACCATACTTTTAGCAAAAACACAAACATGGTTTTGTTCTTGTAGCAATGATACACGTGTGTGCTGCTGATCACGAAGAGGGTTGTAGTCCAAGATTGGTAACAAGTGCTTCCAGGCTACTTTATTAGGATCCATCTACCTATTTGGATTGTGTGTCTCCCTAATGGCTATAGCTGCTTTCAAGATGACAATGACAACATCCACTGTGCCAGAATACTGTAGGAAAAAACAGTTCTTTACACCATGCTGTTTTGTTTTTTTGTTTTTTTTACACACAGCAAATCTTTTATGTTTTTAGGTGTTGTAGTTAAACTTGCCTTCAAGCTAAATAAGTAATTTACAGGAATGTTGCTGCACCTTTTTATTAAGGAGCAAATAATAGCCTCTGGGGATATGACTTTGTGTGTGTGCTACCAACACTATATGCGAAATATATGAATTTGCTTAAAAACTTAATTTAGGTATGTAAATGATGCATCTAATATTGTCATGTTTGATATGTAAACTAGCTATTTCTGCTGTGAGCATTCATGTTATATGTACACCCTCAAAGAGGGTGTCAAGTTTCAATTTTCAAAGTTTTAATTGGGTGATGCTTACCGTTATTGACGGTTGCCTAGCAACATTAAAATTTTCTTTATAGGGCAGATGGTTGAAAGAGGCCAGGCATCACAAGCAACCAGAGAATGTAATTATTTTCAAGGGCTGCATCTAGCTAATGGCTCTGTCAAATTGATAAAATTGTTTATTATAAGGAGTTTCAGGTTTGTCTCTGTTTCATTCAGTATGTGCAGCTCAGGTTTTTCTTCCTATGAAGAAACTCCAGCTTAGTCAGCTACAATGAAACAACCTAAAATAACAGGTTTCTGCAAAGGCTAAAGTGCAGACTAATAATTACAATTAAGTGGGATTTGTCTTACTGAAGACAAGAGAGGTGACATTTCAATGCACCGTGCAGAAGCACTAATCCAGAAACAGTTAGTTTTAAATTCACTGTACGTTATTGGAGTAACAGACAAACATCTTAGAGTCTGGAGAGGCATGATAACTGACACTAAAACTTTGGGGGAAAGTGACACACAGCACTTTGTAGCTGAGCTTTCACTCTTGGCATTCATTACCTCTCTCCAGCTCAAATGTTGCAGTATTCATAGCTGTGGTTCACTTTTAGAAACTGTGCTCTGGAGAACAGTAACGTGAACCCTCTAAAATAGAATTTCAAAAAGAAATTGCCTTAAATGGCTACACATATTATTATATAGCCTTCTTGTTTAACTAAAAGTGGCGGATCTCATATGATCATGAGTCTGTCTGCTGTCTGCTGCTGCATTACTCCTTGCTATGGAATTCAGTCTCCTCTTGTATCAGGCACGCATGCTGCATTACTCCTTGCTATGGAATTCAGTCTCCTCTTGTATCAGGCATGCATGCTGCATTCTTCTTCAGAGACACAGCTCCTAAAATGACAACCTGAAGCCAAAAACTATTTTTAAAACTGAATGAGCACACTGCACCTATTAAATACCCCCAGTGGAAATTCTGGAAACTGGAGTGAAAAATAAAATAAAAACACACACATTATATAGTGCACCTGGATATAGTTTGTATATTTGCAGTACACTGTTGTGCTTGTTTAGTCAAGGAGATCTGGTGATATGTGCAAACAAAACAACAGTAACAAAAAGGGAATCTTCTGATAGTGGTGTCCGTTGCTTTGGCTGGCGTGTAGGTACTGTAGGGTGGAGAGTGAACTCGTCTCTGGATCTGGGTTTGCTGTACAGGGTTGGAGAGCTACAGGATATGGATATATGCATTCCTTTAGAGGTACTCAAGATGTTCAGAACCAACCCACTGATTTGAATGCTGGGAACTATAATAGGGTCCAAGTTATGTGTGACCCGTGTGAGTGCTAGTCATAATAATAATAATAATAATAATAATAATAATAATAATAATTATTATTATTATATCTTAGCAGACACCCTTTATCCAGGGCGACTTACAGGTGTTACAAAACATCACATTACGGATAAGAGCAGTTATAAAGTACAGTAAAATCATTACAAAATAAGATCCAATTCAAATAAGAGCAAAATAAATAAAGTAAATAATTACATTTTAAGAGCGAATTCAACTAAGTTGAACTTGTGATAAAAAATATTAGTAGTAAGTACATTAAATGGATAAGAATGATTTCAAATAAGAGCAGTTAGAACGGTCAGTAAGCACATTTTCCTGGAATTCCACATGCCTGGTTTCTTTGGACTACTCCTACCACCGCCTGGGAACCATCAGAGATTCAACCAGTAACTTCAAGGGCCAGAAAACCTTGCTCTATTTGTAATGGCAGCCACCTTGACTGCCAGCTGCTGGTGCAAGACATCCTGGAAAACAAAGGAATTTACAGGAGGGTTGAAGTGATTTATACCTCGAGTATACTGGATATTCCTACAGCAGGGGTCTCCAGCCCTGGTCCTGAGAGCTACTGGGTCTTCTGGTTTTCGTTTTAACAGAGCTCTCGTTACTTAATTTCACCAATTATTGTCTTAATTAGTCCAGATTAATAGGTGTTCCAGATCTTTAGCCCTTGTAAAGACACCTATAAAAGCTGAGGATTTGGGGATCTCCGGGACCAGGGTTGGAAAATCCTGCCCTACAGAATAACATTCAATTAAAAGCGATACTTTTTCCCCTTTGCACAAAAAGGAGATTGAGGTTTCCTGATGTGATGGAGAAAAAAAACAATACAGTATTAACTAACCTTGAAGAATAAATAGCATAATAATAAATGATGTCTCAGCCATTTATTAGCATTTTTACAAGAATGAGAAATAGATTTGCCTTAGAGCTTGCTAATTATTGAGGTTCCATAGAGGGCTGTGTCTGGATTTGATTCTCTTGTCGGCAGTGTAATCTGTTATTGTTAACACACTGCGCTGCAGAAGAAATTCTCAATTATTGTTGTTGCTGCCCAGATCTGTTTATAATGTGCATATTCACCAGATCTGACTGCTAGCTTAAGTTTGCAGTATGCATAGTAGCTTTGTGGATTGGCTTGGGACAATGAGTCTCTCGCTCATTTGATTCCAGTTGAGGTCGATATTGATGACAACTCAATTTCCATATGAGAGCTTTGGGTACTCTGAGAAATGTCTTTCTCCGGTCTTTGTTCACAGCATATGTACAAACGAAACAAAAACTTGCAGAAAGCCATACTAAATGGATTTCATTATTTTAGAATATTTGTTTTCAGGACATGTACGCTGACAGAATTAATTTGATTAAATAAAAAAGCTATTGAACAGTGTCTGTTTATTTAAATGGTGCAAAGAGCTTGCCAGAAATTTTGTATCCATAATTTACTGTTTTTATTTTATTTTATTTTATTTATTTATTTATTTATTTATTTTTAAAATAGATCCAGCAGATAGATGGATATTGAATTTAGTATTAAGACATTTCTCAAGAGCCTTGCAATGTAAATGAAGCTTATTCCTGGAATGGGTGATGCTTGTTTTATATATGTGTGTGTGTGTGTGTGTGTGTGTGTAAGTCATCTTTTTCCTTCAAAGTTTACAAGTGTAAGTGTGTGTTAATGTACTTAAAACCTCAACAGCTGGAATGAGATGCAATATGCGATCATGGCATAGTTTATTTTTTACCGGTAATCAGACCTGTTTGAACCGGGACTGTGTCGGTACCAGTTACTGTTGGAGTTTGGCTGCAGAAAGCTGGGTCTCCTTATCACTGTGATGGAGGCAGTTATACATTCAGGGAAATATTGATACTTGATGGAATTCTACAACAAATACCAATGTGCAACATGGATTCTGGAATGCTGATGGAATTACAAGCACCAGTTTGGAATTGTAGCGAGATAAGAGGTGAACCTATTTGTAATATATTTAACCCAGTCTGTTAACCAAAGCTCTATCAAAAGTGACCATTTGATGAAATAAAGCTGGGTGTGATTTATTGTACGTAGTTAGAAAGCTGCTTTCAGGTTCTTTCTGGTGCAGATCACCCAATTTGACACTAAAACCTGCTCACCCACAACAGTCATGAAAGTGTAAGATTACTTTTTATTTATTTATTTTTGATCACTGAAGTTTGTCATTATCAACATATGTACACTCCATTCATTGTGGTGTTCTTAATTCAAGTTGCAAATTTATATTCGTTTAAATTAACCAGTGTTGTGGTGTTTGTTGTTTTTCTTTTATTGATTTTAAAATGTAATTTTAATAATTTAGCTCAGATGAATAATTGTCTAGAATTCCAGTTGATGAACCCTGGGACCTATGTGGTGATAGAAGTTCATTGTTGTTAATAATGTTGGGCACAGATGATATTGCATTGTTTTGTGATATAATTTAAACATTATTTCCCTTTTCATTTTAATTTCAAATTGTTCATCGGCTTCACACAGGCACAGACATGAACATCCTTTCATTTTTTAATTTAGGCAATTGGAAGGGATTATGCCTTTTTTTTTTTTTAATAAGCTATAGCACGTTTGTAGCAAACCGCAGAATTGAAATCTCTAAGGATTAAGAGCACTGTAATAGCTAATTTTCTGTTCTGTCAAAATATATATTTTTTTCGTCCTTGTGTCTAATTTAACGGGGGGGGGGGGGGGGGGGGGGGGCTATTATGTTGTACAAACCTTCCGTTAATAATTTACTCTCTTGATCTCTTAATACCTTCTGAAAGGAAAAATTCATTTGGGAGTTGTTTGTTTATTGTGCATGTTTGTTTTTATGTAGAACGATATGTGCTAAATATGGACATGTTTACTTCATAAAAATGCAGATTTGATTTGTTTTGGCCTGTTTCAACTCGCTTTCCATAGTAATATCTTTATCTTAATTTCTACACTCCACAAATGGACTTTGTTCTTGATGAGTATTGTGCTCTTACCAGTCCTATCAATTTCCCTGACACAGGGCTCCAAATAAAAGAAGACTTCAACTTTAATAGAAAATAATATTCCCCTAAGACTGGAATCTTTTGCAAGAGGATCCTGGCAAAGACAGCAATACAAAAAAATAGCAGTAATTTAAAATACAACCACGACAGTACAAATACTGTACCTTCTGTGAGGTGAGTTTTCAAACAAATGGGTCAGGGAGTTAAAATTCCTTGGCTTTACTGCCTATTATTGTCTTGCGTGTTGATAAGGGCAGAACTCCTCCAAGATAAATGATCTCCTTGTGGTCATCTAATACTGGAGGTGTGAGAGCGTGATGTATGTTTCAGCAGCTTTGGGAATGGTCTCGGAGTGTCAGTACGTTGATCATACTTTGTCCCACTTGACCAGCGGTAGACGTTTTTCATCCTTCTCCTAAGCTCCCCGAGATCTCCCCCTTTCATTAAGTCATCTCAGCTGGGACTGATGGGCCATGGCCATTCACACTCCTCTAATTGCTCTTAGTCGCTCGCTGGTTTTACAAGATGTTTCTGTCACACGGTACAGACGAATCCTTTGTGGAAATGAGGACAATTAAACCAGAGCAAAATGTTATTGTCTCAACATGCTCCAACATATTCATGGTGTGAGGCTTTGAGGGGAGTAGTGCTGAATGAACTGAAAGTGTGCTTTTGTTTAACAGTAACTTATAGGTGCTCAAATGCATGCACGTGCACATAGGGAAACCCTGATGTACCTCAATCCAACAAAACCAAATGGCTAAATGTCACGAGTTAAGCTGGTTCTGCACTGGGCACAAGCAATGTGAGTTAATTGTGTATGTACATTAAAAGCGAATATTTTAGCGGATACTGTCACCTGACCCTGTACCATTGTAGAACTGCCTTTAGAGAGGAAAAAAAACATCACTTTATCAATACATAGATATAGATTTGTCTGTTTCAAAATCCTTTTACAGTCTTACTTTTTTATCATCTTACATTAGGTTTGTTTCTCATGTTCTTCTAAACATGATACATTTGCATTAGGCATCCTCCCCACAGAAGCGTAGACAAGCAAGCACACACCTACACCACACACACAGTCAGTTACACAGGACTGATAGCAACCCCTCCTTCTTTGTAACGCCCGTTATATAGCATCCAATTTTAATCCTTTCAGGTACAACCACTCAGTTCCTTGAGTACCTTAAGGGGTTCAAAGGTCTTTTTTGTTCTCTTTACACAGAATGTTCAAAATTGATGTCATTACCTAATGTGTGCTATATATTGCGTACTTGTTTTATTATGCAGTGTTTTCATACCCCTGGACATGTCAGATGAGGACTACCTGAAAAATAAATTATTGTAAAAAATTAACTGAGGCTTTCTTTTTTAACTGCTGTATTGACCGTGCTGTACCCTTCCCCTCCCTCAGTAGTCTGCGAGGAGCTGCTTTCCAAATGTTTCTTAAGCAGCCTCAATTCTCACAGGTCCATTTCTAACAGCGTGTTATTGATTCAGTCCTGCCTCACTGCATTAAAAACTCTCCAGCGTTTCATTCCTTTCATGTTTACAAACAGGTACCCCAATCCTGGCCAGGCTTCTTCCACCCAGATCTGCAGCATTTCAATATCCGGTGTCTCTTCTGAATGTTAAGTGGCAGCTTTTCTTTGTTTTCTGGTTCAAGGCACTGGGCATTTTAATGGCTTATTGTCTTAACTTGATGGCATTATACAGCTTGGCTTAATTCATCAAACATAACGTGTACTTTGTATGTTAGTATTTTTTTTTTCAGTTGACACAGCAATACTTTCTGTGCAAGAGCTGTTCTTTCACAGCCAAGGTGTGTGTATATTCTGAAATTAATGTTACCATTTAGTTCACCAAATGAGTATTCAGTTTCTTTCTATGCTTGTATTGTTATTGATTCATAATGTATGTATGGAAATGTATTCATGAACCATTGCAAGTGTGTTTGAAGGAGCCTTTACTTCATCCTTTGGGGTGGGGAGGTGGGGGGATCGGATTCAAATAAGAGTAAGTTAATAGGGTTCATAAAAATATAGGAGAATACTGGAAACTGGAGCTATTTTGTGCTGATGCTGTATGAACTTTCTGCATCCCTATTGTTCTCTATTGTAAAGTTCATTTAAGCCAATGTGTGAGGGTTGTAACCCTAAAGAATTAAGTTTCTACAATTTAATTGCGAATGTGACGATTCAGAATGTAATAAACTGCTAGATTTACACCAGCACGTCTTCTTTTTTTTTTTTTAATTCCTATTTTTTCAACCCCTCAACAATCTGCTTTCCATCTATACGTTCATTTTGGTAATTTTAGTTTTGGGGTTAATTCAAATCTGTTAGAGACGTGGCATCACATGGCTTTTCTTGGAAGACTTCATACATTTTGTGTTGTTTGTCTGCCTGTGCAGTCAAACAACAACCAAAACCCTCTCTGTAAGTCCTATCGCCATCCTCCCCTTCAGTAATAACACATTTTGAAATTGTATTTCCTTGGGAGGCTTCTGGGAAAGGGTTTGCGATGCTTCTAGTCTGCTCATTTATCTCTATGATACCGCTGGGGCAGGGAGCTGGTGATGGATAGCCGTTTGTGCTTCAGTCAGCTCTTGCTGTTCTGCGGTCTCTTGAGGGCTTGACTTAGATACTCAAAGAGGTTAATGAAGCCCTGGCACTACTGAGTCCCAGGTTACTAGTCCTTTTTGCCACTTGCAAGCAGTTTTAATGGTTGCAGCGAAAGGCAAGGTTTGTATAACCCGAGTCAAGGCTTCCCAGACGGTCTTGCTTCTCAGTCAAGGGAAACCTGAACTGGTGCATTGTGGTGTGTTGTTGCACCGACAACATGTAGCAGTACAGGGCTATTGCATTTAAGTTAACCTGCTTTGAATTCATTATGGGATGTCTAATGCTGGCAGTGTCTGCTGGTCAAGTATGACTCGCAACAGCACTCATAAATACACAGAAGGGAACCCATTCATCAACTTCATACATGAGGAAGTCATTTTAAAGCCAGTGTAACGTATTGGTTTATTTTTTGGTTCTGGTGAGGATTTAGGTATATCTCGGAGGATTGAATACCAAATTCTAGATGGATCCACATCGTGAATAAACGAGAAACTCTGTGATCACTTGAGAGTGATTGAGTTTTTTTTTAATGGAAAGTAGACGACAGAATTTTAAACAATGGCTCATTTGGTCACCTCATGCACATTGTTCTATTTACTCAGTTACTTTAAGTTATTTGTTTTTGACAACCTATCAGAGTACGGATAAGGCATGTTAACACATTTAAAGAAATTATCCAACACTCATGCAGAAACCCAATATGTAATTTACTTCTAATAATGAATAAAATGAAATACCTTTATTATCTCATCGAACACCTTTTTATAATGTGCTGAATTGTGGAAACTAAACTGGAAATAAAACAAAACCCAAACAAATTAGACACACGATGATTAAAAATTGCCCAATTCACTACATTCATTAATCTTCCAGTGTTTGTTGGTTTTTCTTTTTTTTTTGGATTGATAATTGGAAAATGCTTTTTTATTGGAAGTCTGGCTAATCATCTAACAGGAACCGGTAGTTTTAATTAAAAGAGAGTGCTTGTTTCACCCACACAAGGCAGAAGCAGGAGAGCCTTGCTGTCATCTCTTGGAATGTATTGCAATAATCTCGGAGATCCCTACCAGGAAACAGTGTTGCTGTGCACAAACAGAGCTGTCATGTCTATGTGGAGCAAACTTCAGATTTCTATCGACACTTGGCACTGAGACCCCAGCATTGTGTGAAATGTTCCCTTAGTATAATGAGGGTCAACTAGCACCTTGGTTCTCTATGACCTCGCTTAGGGAAAGAACACTGACCTCTAGTGACATGAACTTAGAGGGGTTTTACTCTTGATTTAAGACGGTCCCCATGGACCCTGCATTGAGATGCATTAGTCTTTCCAAACCACATGGAAGGCAGTTAATTGTGGTTGAAGATAACAGCCACATGTGCTGTTAATGCTCCAGCTGTATTGGAAACAGACTGCATTTTAAAAAGGCAGATGCGTTGTCCTGTAAATCAGTTTACAGTTAGAATATATATACTACTTGTTGTAACTTTGTGTGCATTATCCCATAGGCAGGAAGAACCATTTCATCTCCCCAAAATCTTTACAGATCCGAGCTTTGTAAGTGACAGATATTTAATATTTCAATGGCAGCAATAACCTTCTTCTGGCCTCTGTTGTTCCCGATTTACAACAGTCAGCTTAGACTGATAGGTTTGTCACTATGGTAACTGTTGCTAGGGGTTGCTAGAAGACTTGTATTCGGGTTCAATTTTTAGAACTGTACCTATTTTGTCAGGTGGAACCAAAAAGAACAACAAATAAAAGTACGTGAATCCTTTTAATAGAACAGAATCCTCACTTTTTAGGTTTCAAACCTTTTAGGATAACCACCCCCTTGCTAACCTCTCTCTTGTAAGCCTAAATGTGTACACAGTGCGACCAGAGTTGTAATGTCTCCTGTTAAGCAGTTTACTCAGTATTGAGGGACTAGTTGCTGGCTGAACAGTTTTGCATTTAGGGCAGGTACAGAGAAGCAGTGTGATGAATAGCCATGCTGGGTTTACAGTTTGTCAGGAATGATTGCAAGTTTCATTACCCAGACTGTGTTCTACTGTATGTATATATATAGTGCATATATATACGTACTGCATGTATATATGTACTGTATGTATTAACCACTTTTTAAACTCTGTGCTTATCGGATAGCTAAGTAATCATAGTTATAAGGCGCTAAATTCATATATGACATAATTGAGCCACTGCTACTGCCCATCGAGAAATACAGGTAAAAGTGACCATTTAATAAACCAGCTTACTTACTGCTATAGAATAACTGCTGTAAATGGTATTTTCTGATGTTAGTCAGATTTTGGTCAAGGATTGATTTAGCATAAAAGCTGTCGAAATACAGGTGGAAAGGGGCAGATAGAAATTAGTACAAGGATAAAATTAAGGAGCAGGCTCTGACAAATGGAATTCCACCAGCACTGACGAGTGTATGAAATGTTCACATCGATGAACCAATGCAATTTACTGTCTGTCTTTCAAAGCGTTTGACTAAATTGAAAATAATTGAAGGCTGTTTCAAGAAACAACTTGAACTCGGAAAGGATGAAACGTGGCAATTTTAAATTAAAGCTATGTCTGTGCAGATTGAATATCAATTTGTTTTTTCTTTTTTTTTGTTTTCTTTGAGCTCTCTGACCGCAATTGCTAGGAGCGCAAGTGTGAGTTTAAGAAGCATTGATTCGTGTCTCTGCAACGGCACTTGGGTATGCTATATCACATGGTCTTTTTTTTAAACTCCAAATAATTGAGGCATCAATGCACAGGGGCCTAACATATAGTAATTGCCTTACTAATGCAGAAACCTTCACAACACAGCTGTTTGATGGAGCTCTGAAAGCAAAGAAGCAGCAAGGCCATTTTTAAACTGAATAGCCTTTGAATGGCTGTAATGAGCTCAACAGGTGTTGCTTATCCATCCTTTTAGTCTTTTTAAATTACAAAAGTTTTAAGATCACTTTGCTTCAATTTGTCTTTCACAGCAGCATTTCAAATGGGCTGTATTTATATGGTTGGCTAAACTTAAATGGTTTCTAATTTTTCTGGGCAGTTATGGAATGAGGAAATTAAAGACTGGGCAATACCTTAACTAACTGATTGCTGTTGACTGCTTTCACCATGCTTCAGAGCTGTGACATTTTATAAAGTATGAGTAGATAGAAATTAGATTCCAACAGTTCATTTCTTTATCTGTCACATTCCTCCTACTATGAACTGGACTTGTCTGAACTACACACCACATCCGCAAATGCACTATCCTTGCACTGTTGCACTAGTAATATGTCATTGTAGATATAACCTTGTTATAATCCTAACTTGTTGCATTCTATTCCATATTGTATTTCAGTAGTATTATTTGCACTTAGTGTAAAATATACTGTATTTAAATATTCATCTTTCATTGTAACCCTGTACTGCCCTGTAACACCTATAAGTTGCATAAAGGAATCTGCTTAATAAATAAATATAGTACACTGCACCACAGTGCTTGTGCTTAAAATAACCACATGCATCCAGCTTTTATCCCAAGACAATCACCTTGGACAGGCCATATAGGAACAGCTGGCACAATCAAGCTGTAGGTGCCACTGGTTCTTAATTCCGTGCATCAACTTGATTCCATGATGTCACAGTTGATTTCACAGAGAGTCATCATGGCTAATTACTCCTTTGATCATAAGTGGATCATGTCCTGTGTGAGACAGGTGGATTTCTGGGGGCGGATTGCTTGCAGTTTTATGGAATGCATCTGTTTCCCCACTGCAATTTGAAACAGCTTTTTCTCCCTGTAATTGCTCATCAAGGTAGGGGTTGACAACGCAGGAAAATTGCTTTCCATTAATTACTTGGCCTCTGTCCTTTTCCCAGGGGTGAAAACCATGCCGGTCCTTTACAGTGACAAGCTTTTTTCTTTTTCCGTCAAGGTACCATGAAGCACATCCTACTGGCAGCCTCCTTCCTTGTGCTGGAAAATTCAAAATTATTAACAAACATGTGGGTGATTTCAATGTTTAAGCTATTTCACCCTTGTATGAGGTTGACAACGCTGACAGCCGCTGTTCAATTATAACTGTAATGTGTTCTATTCACTTTCTGTGTTTTAATAAACTAAACTATTTCAATGCACTATTCCTTGTATTGCACTAATTAAGATTTTGTACCTAAAAGATACTGTCTGGATGATCTAAGCCTGACATCTCCCTGCTCTGATTTGTACAGATCTAGCACACATGTTTGTATAGAGTTTATCAAGAGATGAAGTGCAAGCAAGTTCCGCCCAAGTCCTTGTATCTTAAACTTAAACTCTTTGCATTGACTCTGAATCTGCGTGTGGATGCGAGAGAATTGGCTTCTGCTTCTAATCTGCGAAAGTAACGTTTTCCTCTTGCATGAAGGCTGATCAGCTGATATTGCAGTCTTGTGTTTATTTCATTATCCAAATAAAGCGGCTGTTCACTTTCAATTAGCAGACTCAGAAATCAGAGTAGCATCTTGCAATGTTAATCCTGACATTAATCTACAAGTCTGCTATTCCTCCCTACCCCACCCCGGCCCCAGCCCCCCATTTTGTCTCCAAGCAGAGCTTCATTCAATTTTTGTTTGTCCTAGAATTCTGAGATGTTCCTTCTAGGTTTGCAAATAAGTACAGTTATAAACCTAATTTGATAACTGTTTGATGTGTTTACTGTTTACAGATAAAAAAATACAACTCTTCCCCAGTCTGGAAAACTAGTTTTGGGGGGTGGGGGTGGCATTCTGTTCATGTAAAGAACCTGTGATTTAGGTATTCCAGCAGTTTTGATTAAACATTGAGTTGCTTTTATATATCCCCATCTTGCTAGTTTGACGAGGATAATCATTTCATCAACCCTGCCATCTTTTAATCGTGTAAAGACACTATTTATCTTCTCTGTTCCCAGTCCTCCCCCTATTAAGATCTGATATAAAGAGTAGAGGGGCTCCTCTTTAAGCTGTCTGATTTGCCATTACTGACAATTGTTGTAATATAAAGTTAATTTGTAGGTGGCTCTTAAGGGTTGTCACCTGGCCATGTCAAGCTGTGAATAAAGTGGAAATGGCCTAAGATGTGGCTGTAATTAAGGCAGGGGTTTTTCCACACAGTGGTTGGGTTCAGTGCTGCTGCCATATAATGGATGAGAAATGAGAAGGGATGTGTGCGTCTTCTTGTTTGATTTTTAGATTATTGCACAATCCACTTCTAGCCTACAAAACTATTCTAGAAATGTTTTGATTTTGGAAAACAGACTGCTAGGATTTTTTTTTTGGCTAGCAGAATCCTTTGAGCTGGAAGTGCTTAGTGAAACAGACCCTGGATTACTTCAATCTGTTAAGCGTAGAAAAAGTATTGTACAGTTATGCTCCTAGCTATGAATCAGCCTTGAAAATAAAGCAAGAGGCATAATTGTTTGATTTGTCCTCGTCGTGAGTATTGAACTCTGTTCATTACCTTGACACTTCTTCATGAAAGAAGTCAACACGAACAGATAAATATTGAGAATACTGCTCTTGTACAGATGCCTCAATACAGACCAATTTGTTGGATGAAGGTCAGCAGATTAAAGTGAGGTGCATGCTCCTTGATGAATGCAGACGGTTTGTTTTTCTTTACTGCACAATAAGTGCATGGAAAGCACGGTGGGAGATTCATCTGTACTGTCAAATCTACATTTCTGTGGATTTCTCTTCCACCACCCAGGAGGCAGTCTATGTGGGATGAGATGCCAGCAAACAGTTGTTGATTTATGATTTGTTTCCTTTTAGATGAATGATGCTAATCGAAGATGAATTCAATATTGAAGTCAGTTAGCTGTATTGTTATTGGAGCAAAGTAGTACTGATATTTATAAATAACTAATTCATTCAAAGAACTTATTTTACAGAGATTGCCTTTTTTGCTAATCTACAGTATTGTACTGTATACAATATTACACAGCAATAATTTGTCCCTTCTAAAAGGCTGAAGTCATTGTTTTAGTGCTTATGAATGAGATACAGCCCTCCACAGGTGGAAGGATAGTGGCTCATCTCTCTGTGCCAGGTACCTTGCCCCCCAAAGTTATCATTAGACTGCCGATCTCCACTGAGATGCATAGCTGTGCTCACACCACTGAGCAGAGCACTGCAGTGACCCAGAGGAGTGCACTGTGCCAGACTGCAGGGAAGACTCCTGCTTTTCCAGTCTAATCACATTGTAAATGACGCAGGTCGGAATGTCTAGTTTGGAAGGATTTAGGCAACTCACAATGGATTTAGATGTCATGTGTCCAATCTGATTTTGTTTTTATGAATATTTTTTTTTTTTTTTGCCAGACAGGCTGGCATTTGGAAGCGTTTCTCTGCTGTAAAGTTATTCTGCATATACCCCCTGTAGGCAAATCTCATATCTTTTTTTTGAGTTGATGCATTCTGTGAGGTTTTTATTGCCCTCCTTTTTTCTTTTTTTTTTTTTTTGCTTGGTAGCTTTACTGCCTGTTGAAGTTGAGAAGGGATTTCTTTCAGTTCTACTTGTTTGTCGTCTACCATCATACCCTTTTCATGTCCGATTTGTCTTTTAGTAGTCTTCCTCACCTTGAGCCACCAGTGATTGCTCCCATTCTGGAGCTAACTCAGCTTGTTCTGATTGTGTGCAGCAGGACAACTTTCCAGGCAAGATCACTGCTGAATTCAAGATCAGGATCAAGGAACAGTTCAACAAATCCTTCTCAACCGAAGGTGTCTTATTGATCCAGGAATGTAACGTTGATCCCAAGTCACTCTGCAAGACTCGAGGCGCTGTTAGCAGACGAAAGCCACATGCTATAAGGGGAAAAAAATAATTGACTCTCCCTCTCCAGGGTCCAGATACTAATCGGATAGTCTCTCTGCTCTCAATTGTCTTCCATTTTAAATAATACTGCTGTGAATATGGTTTCTTTGTGTGCCCTTGAAAGCCCTCCATACACAATCAATCACCTCCCATAGAATCATCTTATTATATGCTCATTAACTGCCATCTTTATTCTCAATAAATAGTTTATATGCTACTCCTTAATGCCCTTTTAAGTTTTTACAGTGCCTGAGAGAGGGATTGTGCTATGTAAGGAGTAGCTTCTTGTGTGTTCCATAGAATACTGCATTGAGCGGCTGCATTATCAATCTGAGTAGGTGTATATTCTGTTTAGGAATGTAAAAGAGATTATAGTTCCTTATCTGCTATTTGATGTAAAAGAACCATGGTTAGATTTAGGGGTAGATGTACTAAAGTGTTGCAGCTGTTGCAATTGTTGCAAACCAATTGCAACGAGTCGGAAGTCTAGGGTGAAATGTGCTAAACAAGCACAATGCTGTTAGCGACTTTTTAGGGGCTAGTTTGCGGCAGCAGTTTTTCTTAGCGGTTAGATTAATATGCAATTATGGGCGTTTCTGCATAAATTCACAAAAATGGGGTGGAAATAAGGATTCTTAAATATTATGAGATGTACTAGTCGCAACGCTTACAATTGCATCAATTTGTTGAACTTTTGAAAGGACATTTTAAACAGTTGCAGTTAGCAAGCCATTGAAACGAAGAATGAACAACACTATCCCTGAACCATGAGCGCTGTGACTGCAGCAAAAAGGAGACAAGAATGAGCGATTTGTAGGATGAGAATAGAAAGGGTATTTTGTACCTGCATTCCTCTTCAATTTAAATGAAGACCAAATTAAGCACAGGGTACAGGCTCGCCAGCTACATTGTTCTTGAGCTGCTGTCTGATTTAAAAGATGACCTGGAACCTCTCAGCCAGAGAAGACATGCTGTCCCTGCAGAGGTCAAACTAGACTAGAGGTCCACCCTGCATTATTTTGCCTCTGTGTCCTTTTCAGGAGAATGTTACAGGCATTTCCCAGTCCGCTCTTTCTCATCCATTGCCAGTTGAGCTGAATGCATGTTTGAGGCAAACACCCAAATACCTATTTTTCCCTAAAAGCAGGGCGTACTTACAAACAAGACATGCTGCTAACCCCTCCAGCTCATTCTGTATAGGAATAAGAAACATACCTATTCTGTTAATATGCAGGTGGTTTGTAGTTGTGCATAATTTAGCACTGCACCCCTGACTAACTTAAATGAAAACTGACAGTATACATATATGATAAACAAATTAGTGGTATAATGCAAAATTTGTTGCTGGTCCCTTGAAATTCATATTAACGAGAATTGAAGTATCATAACTTGTCAGTGCAGCACCATGATCTATAGTTGGTTAATTGTCTAGGCTACTAAGTAGGCAAAGTTAAAAATAATAATAATTTCAAAAACGCTAAAATCATTTAGTTTCAGTTTAAAATATTATTTTATTCGCAATGTACACCAATGTGTGCAATGCAGCAGCATGATTTATTTTGTGTTACCGGTAGCCTACAGGCTAAAGTAAAATGAAAGTGCACTTGGGATTCATTTGATTTTACTACTGTACCCTATACTATATAAACAGTGTTATGTTGGACAGACTTATCCAGTTTCATGAGCTGCTGCTGTATGATTATGAAAAGCTTTTTGATAGAAACACTTTATTTGGGGTGAAGGTGGGAGCCCCACTATAGAATCTGATGGGAGTAAATTGCCTTCATTATTTATTCGAAAAAATGTTGCACGGCTATCGCAATACTAGAGATTTCGCTAGAAAATGCAACACATATTTAAATTAGCATATTGCGGCTCTCTTCATTAACATATTTTTTTCTCTTGGTACAAACGACAACATTTATACTTTGTGAATTGTTGCAAGGAAAACGCAAATTGTGGTGTGTTTGTGCTGTGAAGGGCCCTCTTGGTACATCTACCCCTCAGTCTTTTTAATTATCCTCTATCTGAAAGAGTTTATTTTCACCACCAGGAGGTTACAGATTAAAAAATATATGAAGGGGGCAGGGCTGGAGATGAAGCCCAGAGGAAGCCAATTGAAGTGGAGAAGTGGAGATTGATGTTGACTCTGCATCATTCAGTCTGGAGTCTGAATTATGGATGCCGTTTAGTTTCTTAAGTTTTTAGCTTGTTAAGTCTGGTGTCCTGGGGAATTCTGTTGCAGCACGTTCTACCCAGCAGCCATGGTGCAAACTTTGATCAAAGGCATCCACAGGCAGTGCCCCGAGGAAGCTCCCTGCAGCTCTCTGGTACTGTCTATCTTGGCATGGGCCACTGGAGCACAGTACAGATCACTCAAAACTCGACGCACTGAACCTGTGTGTCTACAGAGGGACCGTCCTGTCTGTCAATGTAGTCACACAGATGGCTCTGCAGCGGTCATGATCTGCTGGCAACATTATTTTATAACACTTTTTTTTTTTTTTTCATGTGTTTTTTATGTTTTGATCACTTGGGTTCCTTGACACTTGACATTTTATATTGCCGCTCAAAGCAAGATTCAAAGGTCCTGTTAGCTTTTAGAGGGCATCTACCATTGAGACAATGGCCACTCAGAAATTGGATATATCTACAGCTGGGGCAGGGGATGTAGCGTATGTTACCAACTACCTTGTTTGGGATAAACAAGGTGAGTAGGAACAAAGAGCAGAGCTGTAGTAAGGAAGTAATAGTAGTACCACGAAATATTAGTAAATCTGGTTTCCAAAATACAAATACAGGTATGTACTACAGGTCAGTTTAATAACCACAATAACATTTCATTGAAGATCTTGTTCATTGGAGGACGCCCACAGAACCCTCAGTTCTCCTGAGCTGTGTGGGGATTCGCTGCGGTGAGGGGAAAAAAGAATTGGGCATTCTAAATTGGTGAGGAAATTGGGGGTAAAATAATTGGTATAAAAGTACAGACACCTTTTAATAATTATTATGGCTCAGGTTCATTTGCTTAATTAATGCGAGTGTAATTACTGAGCTTCATTCACACCTGGATCTCGACTCCAGCTGTGAAACGTTGCATCCCTCTGCACCCACTTTTACAGCACTTTGTTTCTTTTGCACCAGCTGGTAATTATTTGTTCTGCTGTTTTCTGTGGATTCATCTTGATACCACAGGCAGAATATCACACTGGAAGGGCAATGCTCCTAAATAAACATTGTGCTACCTGACTCCAGATGCCAGGCCTTGCTCTTGCTATGCACAGAGTAGTTTCCACTCAAGTGAATACAGCGCCTTTTTAATACATAGCCATACGTGCCTTTCTCTGACACCTGTAGCCATCTTCCTCAGGTGGATTTATATTTTAGATTGTCCTTCCATGTGTAAAAACAATACCAACCACCAG
This sequence comes from Polyodon spathula, assembly GCF_017654505.1. NCBI lineage: Eukaryota > Metazoa > Chordata > Actinopteri > Acipenseriformes > Polyodontidae > Polyodon > Polyodon spathula. Next base: position 2,466,475 of record NC_054550.1, on the reverse strand, counting down.
ACCAACTGTATTTAAAAAGACAAATCGTTATTTTAAAACTAGTAGAATTTTTGCATGGGTTTAAATGTAAAAGAGGAACATGGAAAATACATATTTTAGTTTCAGATTTCAGACTAACACGCTAACCCTCTGCTGAAGGAGATCTGAAAGCAGCAGATAAGGAAGCAGCTTTGGCACAGATGGTGCCTACAGTGGGAGTGCTCTACCGATGTATTCCCTAGTATCGAATTCCCAACCAAACGATCAGAGGTATTGTACGGTATTCTGAACCTCCAGGCAGCCACCTGTTGCAAATTTGATCCCAATCAAGGAGATTTTTGGTTGGGTTGGGTTTCAGCAGCTTTCAAGTGTCACTGTGAGCAGGGTTTTAAAAATACTAATTCTCTGCACAGTTCTCAGTCTGCCTGCTTGGCAAGTGGGTGGCTGCCCACAGCTCTGTAAAAAAAAGGGAGGTGGGAGGGGAGGCGGGGTACAGTGTCAGGGGCACTCCATGAGTACAGTCTTTTACATTGGCTAGTGCCTGTACCGTACTTTTTATTATAACTGTATTCAGCAGCATACTCGGGTTATAACATGGTGTGCTATAGTGTGTTTGTTCAGGTTGCTTGTTATATTGCGTAAATTACGGTACCCGTTCTGTTAATTCCCCAATGTATTCTGCTTATGGTGAATCTTTAATTTCTTTACCCTGTTTTCTACTCTTCAACCAGCCTGACAGGAATGGCTTAGTTATTCCTTTCAGTCTCTGCAGTGTGATATGCCAGGGACTCTGGCTAGCATTAATAAGTAGTGTGATGGCTGGAATAAACCTGTACTGCTTTCCTCCTTAATGATTTTGTCCAAGCCTCCCCTGACATGTGTTAGATTCTGATGACCATTCTTGTGGCTGTTAGTAGAACTCCTGCTTACACCTCATTAATTGTGACTTGTATCATCGTCGTATTGATTTTCTGTCTTTTTGAGCCCTGCTTGCATAATTCTGATCCCCAGAGCGATTGCCTCCTTCAGATTATTCCAACTCCGTGCGCAGGTAACTTTTAAAATTAAATCCATTAGTTACACAAAAGCAAGCAGTGAATAATGCATGTAACTTCTGAGTTCACAGGGTATTTTGACAAACTCATCTCCACTATGACAGATGCTTCAGACTGAGAGGTGACGGTCTTCATTAATTAAACACGCATGATATCTTCATGATGCTAAGAAACTCCTAATGAATTATAACTTTGTGTTTGCACTTTCCTTCAGCAATAAAACCTGATTAGGTGGACTCTGCAGTGTTTCTTAAAGCAGGTTTGTCTTGTTAATTTCTCCAAGGGCTTTTCAGTAGAGGCTTGCTTCATCAGAACACGGTTTGGAAATGTGAGCTCAAGGGGTTAAATCTGATGGATTTTGACCATGTTTCTTTAAGTGTCAGTTATTGATTTCACCACCTTTTATGTGATTTTGGATATGAGAAATGCATCAGTTAGCTTGCTGTCATTACAGCCTTTTAGGGAGATGAAAAGTGAATCTGTACTACATTTTTTTTTATTGCAAGTTTGTATCCGGAATACAGAAAGTAATTGTCTACCTGGCATCTGCCCTTGGTCCATTTCAAGAGGTAAGACGTCAATTAGGAACAAAAGTCATTCAGGGTTTATATAAGATGAAAATAAGCATTTGTAATATAATATATCAAGAAGCAGGTACGATAATCCTTTTATAATGATTTTGTAAATGCATTCTTGAAGTAGTTTAAGCAGAGACTAGAGCATTCAAATGATACTTCCAGATACTGCACACAGTACCTCTACTACAAATCAATTGGGGTGGGGGAAGAATTCTGTAAACACTGTATAACCCTGAAGAGCTTATAAATACACCAACATATTTTTGCAATTTGATGCATTTGGAATCTAACTGATTCTGTTGAAACTGGTTGCTTTGTGATCACTTTTGAATTGCTTTGCTTAAGTTTGACCTCCCTGTACTGTGTGATTTACACAGTTTACTTTGCATGTATTGTCTGTAATGCTATTTGCATAGTCCTGACTATTGCAGCCAGTGGATGGCTTCAGCTCTGTCATCCATGCTAGCTAAGTCTGGATACACAGTATACCCACGTGACACTTCAGCTCAGGGTCTTGTCATACAACCATTGTCTGCAGTACAGTGTTTCTACCTGTAAATCTACCTGTACTGGAGTCCCCTCCCCCATATGTATTCATTGAATACATTTCCCTTCATGTCTCTACCAACCAGAGCTTTAAGCTTGCCCTATATTCATAAAACATTCATTAAAGTTAAATCCTGGGGTCATTTCTCCCATTTATGTATTTATACAAAAAGAAACACATACAAGGAAGAGACAAAAAAGTTTTGAAACATTGGCACTGAATTGAATTGAAAGTTTCTTTCAGTATAACTTCATATAGAGCACCACTATGAAGGTTTTGGATGACATGCATTGTCCCATTCTGTGATCTGTAGTTCGACTTGCCCTTTTTAAAAAAATAAATAAATAAATAAAAAATAAATTATATACTTTTGCAGCTGCACAATTTGTCCCAACAATAGCTCCTAACCTTTCTTTGATGTGTGGATTTGCTAGAATTGTACAGCAGATGGCATGAAGACCTGTAAGAGAGTTCTCTCGCTCCCTCTGATCCTGAGTGTTCCTTTTGATGGAATACAATTGCTGGCCTTTTAAAGTTTGTTGCTGCCTTTCTGACGTATCTTCTTATAGGTTTAATAGAGTGGCTTTGAAACTAGGGACAGCACTTAGCATCAATAAAGAAAAAAAGCATCCTTCCGCAGGTTATCATACTGCGATCTGGAATTAGAAAAAAAAAAAAAAAAAAAATCATTTTAAAATTATTATAAACATTATGTTTGTGTTTTTTTTTTTTTTTTTTTTTTTTTACATCAACAAAACATTTGGAAATCTTAATTTTTAGTGTTTTTTACATTGAATAGTATTTGTATTTAAATATGTTTGTATCTCCACAGTGCTCTCTGAACAAAATGACATTATTATTATTGCTACCTTTGGTTATCCCAAATGTGAAATGCTGGTTCTGAAAAGTACATTGAATTTGATTCTCAAATTGTCAAATAATATATGTTGTTTGTTCCCAATTCTATTGTACACGAGTGGCATTTCAGGTAAAATAGTTTAGTGGAGCCACTTGCACGCTTATATTTTTTCCACTGATGCTCATCAAAATATGCAGCTGAGCAGAGAATTGCCCATAACTGAGCTACTTGGCTTGCAGGAGCTGTATATCTGTCTCCAGTATATTGAAGCTATACAGTAACTGCAGTTTCTCTTGGAGAGTCGCAAAACAGAACTGTGAATCATTGGAAAATGAATTAAATTTGGACTGAACCCATTTGTTACATCTAATGCATCACTACAATAAGCTACTAATATAAACACAGTGGCTTGCGAAAGTATTGACCCCCTTGGCATTTTTCCTATTTTGTTGCCTTACAACCTGGAATTAAAATGGATTTTTATTTGGATTTCATGTAATGGACATACACAAAATAGTCCAAATTGGTGAAGTGAAATGAAAAAAATAACTTGTTTAAAAAAATTCTAAAAAATAAATAACGGATGAAAGTGGTGCGTGCATATGTATTCACCCCCTTTGCTATTAAGCCTCTAAATAAGATCTGGTGCAACCAGTTACCTTCAGAAGTCACATAATTAGTTAAATAAAGTCCACCTGTGTGCAATCTAAGTGTCACATGATCTCAGCATATATACACATATTCTGAAAGGCCCCAGAGTCTGCAACACCACTAAGCAAGGGGCACCACCAAGCAAGCGGCACCATGAAGACCAAGGAGCTCTCCAAACAGGTCAGGGACAAAGTTGTGGAGAAGTACAGATCAGGGTTGGGTTATAAAAAAATATCCGAAATTTTGAACATCCCATGGAGCACCATTAAAGCCATTATTAAAAAATGGAAAGAATATGGCACCACAACAAACCTGGCAAGAGAGGGCCGCCCACCAAAACTCACGGACCAGGCAAGGAGGGCATTAATCGGAGAGTCAACAAATAGACCAAAGATAACCCTGAAGGAGCTGCAAAGCTCCACAGCAGAGATTGGAGTATCTGTCCATAAGACCACTTTAAGCTGTACACTCCACAGAGCTGGGCTTTACGAAGAGTGGCCAGAAAAAAGCCATTGCTTAAAGATGTGGGAGACTCCCCAAACATATGGAAGAAGGTACTCTGGTCAGATGAGACTAAAATTGAGCTTTTTGGCCATCAAGGAAAACGCTATGTCTGGCACAAACCCAATACCTCTCATCACCCCGATAACACCATCCCCACAGTGAAGCATGGTGGTGGCAGCATCATGCTGTGGGGATGTTTTTCATCGGCAGGGGCTGGGAAACTGGTCAGAATTGAAGGAATGATGGATGGCGCTAAATACAGGGAAATTCTTGAGGGAAACCTGTTTCAGTCTTCCAGAGATTTTAGACTGGGACGGAGGTTCACCTTCCAGCAGGACAATGACCCTAAGCATACTGCTAAAGCAACACTCGAGTGGTTTAAGGGGAAACATTTAAATGTCTTGGAATGGCCTAGTCAAAGCCCAGACCTCAATCCAATTGAAAATCTGTGGTATGACTTAAAGATTGCTGTACGCCAGCAGAACCCATCCAACTTGAAGGAGCTGGAGCAGTTTTGCCTTGAAGAATGGGCAAAAATCTCAGTGGCTAGATGTGCCAAGCTTATAGATACATACCCCAAGAGACTTGCAGCTGTAATTGCTGCAAAAGGTGGCTCTACAAAGCATTGACTTTGGGAGGGTGAATACTTATGCATGCTCAAGTTTTCTGTTTTTTTGTTTTATTTCTTGTTTGTTTCACAATAAAAAATATTTTGCATCTTCAAAGTGGTAGGCATGTTGTGTAAATCAAATGATACAAACCCCCAAAAAATCAATTTTAATTCCAGGTTGTAAGGCATCAAAATAGGAGAAATGCCAAGGGGGGTCAATACTTTCGCAAGCCACTGTGTGTGTGTGTGTGTATATATGTATGTGTGTGTGTATATATATATATATATATATATATATATATATATATATATATATATATATATATATATATATATATATATATATAATGCTTGTCTTTTAGACAGCCAAAAATATTTTTTGGGGCCAATATGCTGAGAAGTCTTTCCTAGCATTAAAAATACAGAATATGGAGGATTGTGGTTTGGGAACATTTTGTTTTTGTAGTTGGAGTATTAAGTTTAAAGATGAAGTTTTATATACAGAGGGGCAATTTCTTCCCCTGTAATTCTACACGGTGTTGTATGGTATTTATGTCTTATGTCTTTTTGAATTGCTCTGCACACAGGCCCCCAGTTCACAAAGGCAGTTAGGTATCCAGCCATGAAAAGCTTTTTGGCCAGTGAATACTCTGTCACCTCCATGTTCCTTTAGAATTAAAAACACATGACCCACAATAAAGCTGTAATGGTCACAGCTATGTGTACCAGAGGGGCCTGGCCTTTCAAGATTTCAAAAGGCACTGCCTAATTGTTTTCCCTGGCAATCAATCTGTCTCATCTGCTTTTCAGGTACATCTCACAATTGATCTGCAGTCAGTGGGAAGTAAATGTTACTGTTCTGGTACAGATTCTATCAGATTCTCAGCAGCCCAGGCTATTCTGGAATATGCAGATGTTTTTATGTATTGATGTATAATGTATTGCTGTAAAGTGCATCATCATACATTGGAATGGAAAATGTAAGGAACTCTGTTTGATCGACCCTATACCAGCCTGTGTAATCCAGGTTGATTTCCAGTTCTGTAAAATGCTTTCAACCCTTCAAGGTACAGGCACACATGTGTCCCACAAATGAGGTGCACGAAACAGGGTTTAACATCTTGTCAGTTTCCTTGTGATACTTGAGTCACTCTCAAATGTATTTGAAAAAGCAACTGTTTGAACAGCCGCTCAATTCCTTGTGTACCTTAAGGGGTTACAAATCTGTGTCTCATCTCTATGGAGTACATGTTGATCAGTCAAGTTGATTAGCAGAATAACGATTTTAGATGGAACGTTTGTGGTGAGGGTGGAGGTTAAGAGTTGGACCTTTTAATTAGGGAACGTCCGTTCCATTTGTTAGTTTAGATTCTTGAGACAAATCTGTATAATGGGAGTTGATCAAATGGGAGTTGATGCCTGGGAATGCATGCTGCCTAAGTGATATGTTATTGTTCAGTTTGTAAGCTTAATTTTACTTGGCTTAGATTTTGCATAGCGGTAATGTTAGCAGTATCATGTGCACATAATATGATTTGTCATGTCTTCCCTATTCCCATTTATTTATTTTCCAGCAATTATAAACTTCATATATTTTTGGCCCCAGCAACAAATGTGTGGAGAATATAAACCAAAATATAGAATACCTTAACCACAGTTTACAATGCGCCAGTATTGGGGAACTAGTGTTTCAAGTCCTGTCACTGTCTGTGTTGTATTGTATTGACGAATAAGACCATGCAAAAGGTCAGATCTCCTGAATACATGTGTGTTGCTGTATGGCCAACCTGCTGTGTTAAGGATACAGACAACTGTTCTGTTCTAGCTCTAGTCTGTACTGGGGAATGTGTATTACAGAATCGTGCACCTTGTTTATTTATCTGTATTTTAGGCCTGTCAAAGTTTAGGTAATGCCAACTTTTCTCAGTTGTGTAGTACACATGAAACTGGCAGAAATGTGTATGCAGTTGCAACATTTTTAATGGCTTTCTTAATGTAAATCTTAAATACCATAAAACATGTATTCTAGTGTAAGGGAAGGGAACTGACAGTGGAGCAATTTATAAGTACTGATTTTATGCATTTGTGGTTTGTGTTTTGCCACTGTGGAATTCCATTTGAGATCTGCTTAACAACCGGCTTGCTACTTTTTTACTTGAAGTGCCATAGTTTGAACTGTAATTACACATTCAGTCATGCACAGTAGTTGGAGTGTAATTTTAATTACACTATTAATGACACAGTTACTTATTTCAGTGAGTTATTAAACAAAAGAAAATATGCCGAATGGATATACAGTATGCTTTGATAATAAATAAATATATATGTGAATAGGTGGTTGGAGCAAAAATAGATTGAACTATTGCCCTGAAATTCTTTCTTACATCACTGGGCAATAGTCTCAGTCTGTCATGTGATTGGTTCACATCACTGTCAGTCCTGCCCCTTTTCAAAGGAACTCCCTTTTCCCCTGCACTCGCAAGAGAGAATGGCTGAACACCGATTCTGTGATTTAACAGAAAATTAATTACAAAACATACTAAAAAAGCAAGATACTCCAAACACAAAAATCTATATATAATATAATTTAATAAGCTGTGGTTAGAAATTTGACTAATTTTCTAATTGTTCATTTTGGTGTAAAACAGTATGCTGGCTTGTGATGCACTCAGGAATAGGTCTCTGTGGAGAATGGCCTGATTTAAGTTTTGCAGTGATACAATGAAGTCATCCAGAAGGAACAAAAAAGAGACTATTCACCCAAAAGCTAATAGTGAGAAACGGTAATACTCTTAGGAATTTGTAGTACAGAAAATCTAGTCCCTCATTGCCAGAGATTATATAGGTAGACAGTAAACCACAGGAAAAAAATACAATCTGTTTAAATGATGGTAAAGTCACTTTTCCACAATAAACTTTTCATCGTACCATTATATTTATTTTGAAAGGTAATAAAGAGGAGGTCATCAGTGAGCAGGGTGAGAACGCATCACATATAGCCGTCATCTAAGCTTCATTAAATAGATGGCCGTAAGTGGATTTCAGAACCATTTTCTGACAAGTTAACCCATCAAAGCTTTTACGAAGCGAGACCGAGGAAAAAAAAGAAACGTGAGAGAAGTAGGAGAAAACCTATTTTTTGGTCTTTAAAAAAAAAAATGTAGGCTTGGATGGTCTTTTGTAAAACTTCGAAGTTTTTAACTATGGCTCTGTATGTCATGGGGGCATTTCAGGCAAAGAACAAGGATGGTTTCTTCAGCAGGTGTTATATGCGCTGTGTTATAACCGAACCGTTATGCTCAAAAGAGCTACTTGGTGGGTATCATGGTTGCTTTTTATAGTCATTTCACTGTATCGTAACTACTTTATTCTCCCACTTCTATATGTGTTTTGCTGTTGTCGGTAAGTAGGAACGATATATAAAATATGGTGTGCGGAGACTGTGCAGATGCTAAAATAACTTCTATATTTCTGAATGCCAGCAGGCTGTGACTACTTTTATCACGTTGACAGTCAGTGGACTGAACAAGCCAGTGTTTTTTAAAATCCCAAATCAAACATGGTGAGCAAATGTAAAACTTCGGTAACAGTACTGAAAGAAACTTAACTTAGGAGAAAGACACAGAGTCAAAACTGTTGTCATAGAATTGTATACATTTCTTTTAGTTAGGGAATGAAACATAAAAATGCAAACACATGAAAGCACGGTAAATAAATTCACAAAATACGTTCTTTCTGCAAGTGTTTCGCTTGACCAGTTGTTCAACTCAGTTTAGACTGAGAAGATCTGCCCATTACGAATTCCCAGTAACTAAACTAGCTAAAACCAAATAGAATTGCACTATAAGAGAATGCTGTTAGGACCCCCACACTGTAGAGGTCTTATAATCCCGGGGTCTGCAACCAGTGCTGTAGTTCTTAGCCCTACGTGTGTTGTTAGATCTCCTACTGTGCTTGGTCAGAAAACAAGATTACATTTGAATATGCTTCCAAGACAAAACAGTGTGCAGTAATTGATTTGATGGAAAGGTGGATGGAAATTTTCTGACCCAGTTAGCAGAGGACTAGCTGTTCAAGGTTTGTCAAATTGCAGTATCCTGCTCTATACTTTATCCGCTTCACGGCACCGAAAGAAAAGAAACAAGGTTACGGGCCGAGAACAATGTCCCTGGTGTACTGTACTGTAGAAAACATTGTAAAGCGTTTTGATATTTCTCATGGCTTAATTCGGCAGCACAGACAACAGAACGTGCACTCCGACTCTCTCTCAGTGTGGGACTAGTTATAGTGCTCATCTGCTATTACTAGCCATATGGGTAGGCAAGCCTTGTAGATATGATTGGAGCAGCTGTTGCTCTAATGGGGAGACTGTTTGGTTTCATTCTGTGGCCCCATGAATACAGGACTGCTTTGCGTTGTCTTGGGCAGCAGAAGAATTGGTAGGATGTTTCTCGTTGGGCACAGGACATCCTAATATTTTGATGTAAGATAATGTGTGCTGCGATATTGGTGCATAAGCAAAGTTCAATGCCTGTAACTCCTTTGAGTTTTTTTTGTTTGTTTTAATGGGGATTTTTCTTGCTTATTTGACCTGCAGTAACAAGCACCATTTTCACCTCTGCGGTGTTAAAGGTTAATGCTTGTAAAATCAACAGGTGCACATTCCTCATAAACAGGACCATTAGGATATCTACACTTTAGTAGTGACCACTGGAGATGTGGACTCCACTCCCAACTAGTAATTGTAATACTGAAGATTGCTGGAGTCAAAACAAGACAATCCAAAAATCCAGGATAAAAAATATTACTTTGGAATGTGTAAGCTCTGTATTTTTTATTTATTTGTTTTTTAAACTGGGTTTTTAGGTACTGTAAGATGATAATGTTTGAAGTAGACTGACGTTTTACAAACTGGTGAGATTGAAAAAGAGATTCAATGTGACAAGGCCCCGGTTCCTTGAATTGAATGCAGTTTCGTGAAAACATGCTAAAACTTGCTAAATAACATGCAAATTGAAAAAGGATTAGATTTGCATTTGTAGTTCTCTCTCTTCTCCCAGACCAGATCTTGATGTGAGGGAAAGACACGTAGGCTGAGATGGGGGAAAGCATTTTTCACATATTGTGTTAATTGTAACAGTTTTCAACTAGTATGGCCTTAAAGAGAAACGTTTTGAGTTTGGACGCAGGTCTGTGGTGTTTCACGAGTCGTTTCCAGTCCAAGGCAGGTCTAAGAGTTGATGTCTTCACGCCTCCTCTACTTCAAGTTTGCAATTAAGCTGAAAGTGATTAAAATGCTAATTTTGGATTTCTACCCATCGTTCAGAGCGAACCACAATACAAAAAACCACCCACAAACCTCTTATCTGAAAATACTGCAATTGTAAAGCATTGGATTTTAGTACCCTATAAATATTAAATTGATTTCTCTTCAATTGGTTTTTGAAAATTGATCTCGTTAACCGTTAAAAAGGGAAAGATGGGAGGAAGGAACTGTCATTTACAGAGAATGCGATTCCTTTTTGTCTTTCTGCCTCCCATGAAACCCAGATGAAAAATGGATATGAAAACAATAATGTATTTAAGATATGCAGTAATGGAAGGGAACTGCATATATATATAATATTGTACACGCCACTTGGCAGCACCTTGGTGGAAGACGCTTTTTACTTTGTGTGTGGAGCAGTTTCAATCTCCCGAAATAAGCCTCTCGGTACACAATTTGAATGCAATCACTTGTTTTGGAAATTGGAAACTCTGTAATTTCTCATGAGAAAAATCAAGAGGTTCTCTTTGCAGCCTGCCAATGTTTTGGAGTAGCATCTCCTTTTGTGATGCCAGATGCCTCTGTCTGTCTGGTTCACCCTGCCCTGAAGTAATGCAAGAAGGGGGCTGTTATTATATATGCATATCTGGCCCTTGGCATCTCTGTACACCATTGATAGGCTGGTTTTATGTCTGCTGTGCAGGAGTACATAGTAGAACAAGGTGGTTTTAACCTTTTTTTTTTTTTTTTTTTTTTTTTTTTTTAGGAAGAATAGCTGTTCACAGCAATGACCCACCTTTCCTTCATAATGGCTACTGTACATAAGTAATATTCTCTCCGTTGTATACAATGTATAACAATCCTTAACTCAAATATGACATTCATTTTGAACATTTAAAAAGTGTTTAACAATCAAAGGTGGTACTGTAACACCTTGAACAATTTTGCATTTACATAAAAGATATTATGTTCCATCAGAAATAGTTGTTCTTCTATTGAAGCACTTTAAGTGACTGACAGCTCAAAGGACTGTCACGTAAATAAAAATGCATCGGAACCCATGCAATTTATCTGAGTGCAATAAAACCAGTGTTTACAGTCATCTGAATGACTAGAACTGAGTGAAAGAACAACCTTGAGCGGCCGCCTGTCTTGGACAGCCACAAATCAAGTGTTCAGTCCATTTGCCAGCATAAAGACACTGGTTTCATTGTATGCATTAGGGATGTTTTCAAGTCTTATTAGTTAATACATTATAGACTACTTGAAACATTTGAATAAGGGACTGTGGTATGTTCATTCAGTATGCTTTTATAAGCTACGTGTAAGAATTCTGTTATGGATTTATCAAACTTCCAGTACTTCTTACACTGTGCACAAATCATCCAGTGCACTCCGCATAGGACACCATTTTTAAGTAAATTGTAGCTTTAATTAATTTAATTCTAGTTAAAGATCAGTTTTTGTGTAGGGTGCTCATATTGTGTAACATACATCTCTTCGTCCTCTTAACAGAAACCCTACACACAACATATGAGGTTCATACTTTCTAACATGAAATAAGTTAATGGTACTGTGGCAGAGCAAAGCTCTGCCCTTTTTAAATTGGCAGGGATGGGGTTAATTTCCCCTACCTGCCTGGGTTTATTATGTTCAGGTGGCTGGGGTTGATTAGGTTAATTAACGATCAATCAGCGCCCAGCCACCTGACATAAAAGGAGGCCTCTGCTTCTCATTTGGGGAGGAGGGAGCTGAGGGAGCAGGTTGGTGTTTTGATGGTTGTGATTTTTCAATTTTCTAAATCCAGTGAAGGCATTGCCCAGCCTGGAAACCTTTATTTTGTACATTTTGCTTTGTGTCTTTCTTTTTGTGTTTCAATCCCTTTGTTTTGGCCCTTGTGTCTTTTTATTTTTGTATCTATTTATAATAAAAGTATATTTTTTTGAACTGCAGTCTGTCTCTGGGCCTCTATCCACTTGCCAGCCTGCCACAGGTACAGATATATCCTAAAGCAAAATTTAAAAGGTCTGATACTGTGTTTGACCCATAGCTGCCTGTGCTAGCTCTCAGTTGTTCATGCACATCTGTTCCTACACCAGTAGGTTAAGCAAAGTTACCTGCATGGCTATTATATGACGTTCAAATCTATTTACACATTTCAGGCTTTTCCTTTTATAAATGAGTAAAGCCTGTGGCAGTCTTTTAATTCAGTCGGCTTTGTTACAAACTCAAGACAGGATACAAGTTAAGTAATCTGGGGGGGGGGGTCAGTTTCCATCTGAAGATTTACTGCCATATGCCACTCTTGTCAGATCCATCTGCTGCTTAATATTCTCTGGACTCCTTTGGCCATCTCATCACGTAACATGATATTTTGGTGTCTAACCAGATGTCCTCAAAATGCTTGAGTGGGCGTTTTGTTAATTACTTTTGTTACTTGTTACTTTTTATACATTACCCTGTATCTTTTTTTGGTAGGACCTTAGATTGCAGCGCATGAATAAATATGTGATTCCTGTGACAGTATTGCAGCAATGTATTTTTTACTAGTGGAGTTTCACATCCAGCAGAGTGGCGTGATACTGGTCATCTTAACAATGGTAGTATATTTTCATGGTAGATGTTCAAAAATACATTTCCATATAATTAAACCTATTCCCTGTGTAATGACAAGTGTCTATTTCCATATAATTACACACTTTCTCCACCTGTAGAAATCGTGTAATGTAACTAAGTCCATGGTGTTACAATGTAACGAAACAATAGCCCAAGGCAATTTCCATGTAGTTAGCCACTTATTCTGGGGCATCTGCACTCCTGCTCCTGAATACCCTCTGAGCATTTCTGCCTCTTCTGAAGGATGGCACTGCTGTCAGCACAGTGCCTGCAGTTCTGCGCTGTGCTGTGCTCAGCTGAATGATGCACGTTTTGAGAATCTTAACTAGAGATGCAAGTGTCTTTATCTCGTCTCCTTTTCTTTGTTGTTTATTATTAGGATAGATCTCATTTGAGATTTCCATCTAAACAGTCACATCCACGGCACTCGGGTTTACTGCTTTTCTCGTGCAGAATAAGCAATGAAGACTGTTACAAAATGTTGCCTCGATTTTGTTGAAGATATTCTTTTGAATGCATGGAAACATGTAGCATTTTTTAACTTGTACAGAATTAAGACTATGATTCGGCTATAGATAGCAAAAGGCCTGCTACCATATTTATATTCAATTTAGACAGAGGTGAGGATGGAGCTCAGCTTTCTGGCTTGTTTGTCTCCACACTCTCTCTGAATGATATGACAGGGTGGTCAACCTAGCAAGTCGTTGGTCCCCTTTTAACACTGCAACAAATTGCTTCTTTCTAGTTGCTAGTTATCATTACTTTGGTGGTACTCCTAATTCTCTCAGAAACCTTGGAAAAAGCACATTTTCTGACAGAGGCCAGTAACCAAGCACTGTGTTCCCTTTCAGCAACACGTGGGGTGATTTCCAGAGATCAAAAGCTTCTTGACTTACAAATGTTAACAAACAACCATTTTCACAGCCTGTGGGTGGGTTATGAGGCTGCCAACTGGTGTGTGTGAGTGTGAGTGTGGTTTGTTTTTCCTCTTGTTGTTTTGAGTTCTATTTCTTCTGACTGGTCTATAAAAGGAACAGAAGTGAGCTGAAGAGAAAGGCAGCCCTGATTTAGTGCAGGCTGTTGCCCCCACACTGAGGAGTACCCTGATCTTTAATGCAAGCATGTACAAAAAATAAGAAAAGGCAGATTTATTCTCCAGGCGCTGCCTTACTTCCTCATGCCATCCTTGGTTACTTTGAGGTAACTGCACCTTGCAAGTTCTCTAATTCGACAATCTGTATGGAACAGCTGCACTCAGGAGAGTGGCAACAATAAAACCAGACTTCAGACGGTAAAATCATTTACAGCCTCGTTTGTGATATGCCGATATTCTGCTTGCCAACTAAGGTGGTCTGATGAGCTTTCTAAATTACACCTCCATTTCCCTCTGTGCTGTTCTATCGTTCCATTTCAAATGAATCACACAGCTTTATTCTTTTGTGTTTCTCTTTCTGACATACAAGATATCCCTACGTGTTGCATAAGTGTGCATGGTATGAAATAATGTATTAGATTTAAACATGAATAATTCAAAATGGCTATAATCATATAATCGGCATACTTCACATCTATGAGTTTATGCATGCATCAGGTACGACTTTGATGGACAGAGATGCACTTGTCAAGATTAATCTTTTCTTGATATTGGTTTGTGTTTGGGAGATGAACTGACATGCTGATGGATGCATGCTGATGGTTTTCTGTCCTGAATTCTGTTGGCATTTTGCAGGGATTATCCTCCTTTTGTAGCTGTAGTCAACTTATTAGAGGGGGGGGGGAGTTCATTCTGCATTTTAGCTGTGTGATGATAGTCAGTTAGGCTAATCATGTTTGGTTTTAAAATGTAATTAAAGATGACCAGTATTCAGAGAGCTTGAACATGTGAGTTTGACTAAAGCATTGTTTCAGCTTAACATTGCAAGTGTTGCCAACACTGTTAACTGTAAAATACAGAGGATTAAGGGAATGGGGGAGGGGTTGGTGTGTCTATGGAGAAGGCGAGGGTGGGGGACAGGTCAGGGAGCAGAGGGAGGTGACCACCCTATAATTGTGGCTGAAGCCTGGGTTAGGTTTGCAGATGGAATCCAGTCTCTCTATGCTGATGCTATAAAGTCAGCTGTCATGAGAAGCAGTCCCTTCAGCCCTCGCTCGTACCTGTCTGATGATCCCAGCTATCTCTCTCTGGACCACTTGTTTCACCTAATTTGCTGAACAAGCTCAATGGAGAATCTCGCAGAAGAGCAGGGCTCTGCTAGTTTGCGAGTGAGACTTTTACCTATTTTACATTTATGTATAACATTAATTTTGTTTATTCAGGATTTTCGGTTTGCTTTCAGTTTGGATTCCTGGATATTCACTGTAACCAGAAGAAACTTCGAAACTGACCTTTCACAGAAAAATGGTCTGTTAAAGTTCTGTATTGAATCAAGTTGCAGCTTCTCTGCTATACTCAGATTAGTTTAATTGTAAGCACAGTTCAATCTTGGATTTTTTTTTTTTTGCTCTTTATTTGCATGTTCGTTTAGCTTAGAAAGTGCTCAGTTTAGACCCTACACTGTTTGTAAAGCCACACATTAAGATAACGGAACTCGTTCGGTTGCCTCATGCTGGTTTGATCGGTGTGTAAGACAACTCTGGCAATGTGGTCACTGGTTCTGTAACTGTGTAAACATTTATTCCCAAGTGGGAAACTGAGTACTTGAGTGATCTGCAGTGAAATTTGATCATTCATTTGGGGGGGGGGGGGGGGGGGGGGGGGGGGGACATTAACTTGTAACATTAATGTATTCTATTACCACTACTGATTGGGGCTTGTAATGTAGTGTTTTGTTGTTGCTATAAACAGCTTGAAGGTAAATGTTTTTGCCTAGTTTAGCCAGAAACTACTTGTTTTTAATATTCAACACTGTTACAAGCTGAGCGGCTCTTAACAGGAAGTGAAGAGTTCTCAGTGGGCTCCTATATCAGGTAAACTGTTTAAATCTGGGCTGCTTTGTTAATCATTGAGGAGAAGTACACTGAATACAGGGAGAGGTTAGATGCTTTAAAAACCTCCACCCTTTTAATATAGCTCGCTGGGAAATTGAATTCCCCATCCAGCACAATGGATTTTTTAAATAGCTTTTCAATTTAAAGGAAAAGAAACAAGGTGGAGGGCTTGCAGAGAGGGAGTAGGAATATGAAGACCCAGAAAAGTATTGGAGAAGCCGTTGTCATTGCCTGAAAGTGCATATAAATCTTGAGCTTTTGCTGATTATGGTATTATATGGGGATGACAGTTTGTGCCTGTACGGGTTCTCCTTCTTGTAATGTAAAAAGTGATTCTTTTAAATCGTTCCATTGGTCATCAAGTAGACAAACATTTCAGCTAGTGCTGCCTTCAGTGCACTGCTGAGAACTATGGATTCAAACAGTGAATATCTTCACACTATATAAAACCACTGCCACAGAGGCTGTTTTGTGTTATTGTCTGTGGCCAAGCCAAAGACAAATTATGAGTGTCCGTTCATTCTACCTGTGTCACTCACCGTTTCTCTTCTCTCCTGGGAACTTTTCTCAGAATTAGCTTTTCTTTTAAATCCTACAGACCATTGCTTGCCAACAAGTTTTTATGGGGGCTTGCTCAAGGACAGTTACAAGTGGTCTTTCTTTAATGAAAGAAAACACATGTTTTTCCACAACACGTCCAAATCAGCATTTGTTTCCTGACTCCATCAGCACTGTTAATTATTATTGTTATTATTAACCATGGTTTTAAATTACAGGCATAATTGCTGTCTTGTATTAGTCAAGTACTGTACATGTAACTTAGAGAGTGGCTTTAATTGCAAGAAATAACTTGCAGTCATTTCTTGTAAGACTAATTGCTTGCCCATGTACTGGGTGTCATGCCTCTATCGTAGGGTCCTTACCTATTGTTATAATAACGCAGATTAGATGCTGTTTGTTGGGCTACTAAGCTGCTTAACCAGACCATCTTTTACGTGTGTTTACCTAAAACCCTGTCAGGTTATTGTAAATTACAGGAAAAATCATTCCCCCTTATTATAAAAAACAGGGGCACATCTATTTTGCAGCGAGTGCATTTACAGATACTTAAATGAAGAAAGATCAGGTTCTGAGTACAGTGCCACTGGCATGACAAAAGGGAGTTAAACAACAAACAAAAGGAACTCCGTTTTCAAAGTCTTGGCGAGATAGCTCAGAGGCCAGTGTTCTTGGTTATTGCTGTTCTAATGCACTTCATATTACGAAGCCTTTCATCACATCTGGTAGCAGTCTCTGGACACGTCTGTTTTTTATGCAGAAGGATTTTATTTCATGCTAACAAATGATACTAGCTCCTGATGGACAAAGAAGTGCATCTGAGAAACTAATTGAGGAGAACTTGTGTTCCAGATATCTCTATCCACCCTAAACGTGATTTTTTTAAAGCCTCTTTGACCACACAATGACAAGTGTAGGTGCAAACAGCAAAGAACAAAGTTGCTCAGGGAGCATCAGTAAAGCACTTGTGATTGCCTGGCTAGAAGAGGATGCTAAGGAACAGAATCTTTGCTCATCACAGTGACAAGCTGTGCTTTGAAATATATTCTGATGCGGTTCAACAGAGCTGCTGATTAGACTGCCGCCAAAGTTTTCAAAGTTTGTACCCCCCCCCACATTCGCATTAAGCTGTAATCTCTATAGAGATAACACAATTAAACTTATATATTTATAATATATATATATATTATATAATATATATATATATATTATATAATATATATATATATATATATAATATATATATATATATGGCCAATTGTAGCACCGGTGCTTGCTTGTATGCATGTATATATTTCTTTCTCATGGAAATGCATTCACAGCATTAATGTTTCAGTGTGATTACATTATTCTTGCTGAGTTCAGTGACTTTAATGGGAGCAGCCACATAGTACGTGCTCTGAAGTAAACAGGATTCCGTTTGTTATGTTACTCTCTTCATTTAGCCAGCCTGGTGTACTGAAGATGATGATCTGGATACTGGAGTCACTGTTCCTGGAGGATTTATTGATTTATTTATATTTATTTGCTGGCGGTGGTCTGTGGCTTGAGACTAAAGTGTTAACCAGGCCACAAGCAGTCAAGTGACAATTGCTTTATTGTATGTGCAACAACAACAAAAGAACATAATAATTTCATTCAATTGAATTCGTTCTTCTTTTAAGGTCGAGGATTATGTTGTGACTCATAAACTGAATTAGTGCTCTGCATGAAAGATTTCCAAACAGCTTTAGCCTCTGCCATAACTTTGTTTCTTCTAAAGCAGCATTAAAATAATAAAATAATTGGACCAATTAACAACCAATTTTGTGATTTTGAGAGATGCTTTGATGAACAAAGGAATTGGAACAAATTTACAAGTCCTGTGCCAGAGAGGGTGCTTCAGTTTTTGTCACGTTTTCTTCATGCACCAATCCATCTTTATAGACTTGTACAGGCTTCTGCAGGCAAATTTGTCATCGAACAGGGATTTTCAAATTGTTCTGCAATCACGGATCTCCAAACATTACTTAAGCATCCAGTGAAGAAAAGTTTATGGAGCAAGCGATGAGTTATGCCTGCTTTTTGATACTGCGAATGTTATGCTTCAGCAGCAGTACTTTACGGTGGGTGGTGGGGGTTATTGAGAAGCTCTGGAGCAGATGTTCTTTTCTGACTTGTAGGAGGAGTATTCAGTGCACTAATTTTGGAAGTGGTAGCTAATGTGTAGCTTGTGTTGGCGTAACATCTGCTTATTCCTGTAGGCTGCAAACATTAGCTGAAGTTGGAATATATTGGGTGTTTTATTATTTCTTTAAGTGTTTCGGCACACCTTCAAAATGTTAAGAGGGAGTCCTCTTTATCTTGGAAAAGCGAAATAATAGAACTATTTTCTCCTCGCTGTTATGGCTGGGCGTTCCAGAGAAGCCAGTGTAATCATTTACTCTAACCAGCAGTTATTACAGAATATATCTTTTTTTAATGGAGTGGGTAATGGATAATGGTGCTATTGCGCAGATCTAATTTAGCCATTGGGGCAGGGTTGAGAGAAAAGCACTTCAGAACAAATATTAATAAAGGCCTGAAAGGAGCATAAGAGGCGATTTTCTACTGTTGTGAATCTATGAATGTTGTTATGGGACTTGATGTGCGAGACAGTACAGGAAGTATCTGCAAAATAGCTCTAGTTGGTGAATGAAGCGAAGTCATCAGTAAGTCTAAATTAACTATGTATGTAACATTTCCTATTGCCTTCATTTGAAGCATCTAATTAGGATATATTCAGTGCTTGCTTGTATTAGTGGCATTTTGCAGCATGTGCTGATTCATGATTAATTAATGGTTGTGCAAGTAGGAATTATTGTTTGCTTCATGCACGCTTGTTAATATCCAAGTACATTTGAAATTGAGACAGTGGGGTAGAAGTGTCTTACCAGATTGATGTTCTTGTGTCATTCAAAAGATAATAATAAGATAAATATGCTCAGCAAGAATTATGTTGGTTGATAATAAAGCCAGTGGGTACCAGGAATAGAAATCTAATTTTAATGGTACATAAGAGAATTGAGATTTTAGAAAAAGTTGAATTAAACAACAGTTCCACACCAGAAGGGAATGGTTATAGTCATTATTACCGGTATAGCTTGTACACACTTTTCATGCTGAGGGGCTGTGCATTGCCATTATTGCACATGTAAACAAAACCCACAGAGCTGTTTTTACTGTGCAGTCAGCTTCCAAATGTGATGCTGTTTTATTTCTTAGGAACCCTGTGTTTGCTTTAAAAAAAAAAAAAAAAAAAAAAACAACAACAAAAAACAACACATTTAGCAATTCTGTTTGACAGTCTTAATCCCTTTCTGTGTGTTCAAAGTTAAATGACAGCTCCATGAAATAGAAACCTAATCAATTTACTAATAAGCCATATCTTAATGCCCTGGAAAAGGGGACACAGTTTCTTTTTTAATGCTCTACTGGGCAAATAAATATGCTGAAATGAGAGAGAATAAATCGTGTGGCACAGGCGTTTGGAGAGATCAATAAATTACTGCTGTGCTTCGTTACAGTTTGTCTTAATATCCAAGTTCAGTCTTGATTGGATGTGTGTAATCATAATAATTACATTTTTGAATTATTTTGCCATGATGAGGCACTTTGTTACATACCATATCCCCTTCAGTCACTGTGTGTATAATTGTACTGCGTTAAATACCGGCATAGCATTTCACACAGGAGTTAAGACAGTGGTGGTTCAGATATGGCATAAAGTATGACAGCTCTATGATCGTATAGGCAGTTCACACAGACCAAAATGCCATAACTCGTCTGTGTGAAAGAGGTATCCATATGTAGCATAGATCTTTTTATTTACAGTAGATTTCATCTTTGTTATATAAACTAGGCACCCCAAAACTCAACAGCTCTGTCCTGATTTTGATCAGTACTTTTACCTGATCAATTTAATCTCTTATCTATCCTACCATTGCTAATATTACGTTTCTCCAATTACTTCTGCCATGAAATATGATTTCAGATTTTGAGTGCAAGTCGTGTATTACAGAACATGCTTTTACAGCTGTTAATGTAGTAATTCTTCTTCATGGCTGTGTCAGCACCTCCAAGTCTCTCTCTTTTGGTTTGTTTTTAAATTGCCTCATTGAGCATTCTCGTATTGCTTTCCATCGCAGGAGCGGCATGGATTAGATTGATTTGATTATATTAGATAATGATATCAATAGCCAAGTGCTCTGGCAACATCACATGAGCCAGCGTCCTGTGTTCCAGCTGACGCTGCCCTAATCCAAATAATAAAACCAGACCTCAGATAAGAAAGCTGGGTTTAGTGACTTTGCTATTGCTTCATTCAATTAATACTCAATCAGCACATTGTGATAATAAGAATAACTATATGGCTTTTGTTGCAAAAAAATACTGCATTGTCTTTTTAAGTTGGTTGTCAATGCTTGCAAGAAGATGCCAATTTGTGTTAATTTTCCAGTCATTAATTTACCCTTCCCAATAACAAGTGCACAGGCTACCCTTAAAAAGGTATTTGTTCATTTGAGTTCTGATCTAATAGATGAGTGTAAGTATTGTTAGCGACATGGAAAGGGTTAAACTGGTGACAGCTATGCACCACTATGTCTGCTTTCAAATCAAGCCTGCATTGACTGAAAAGCTGTTGAGCATAACTTCACTAAACTTCATTAAACCATCCTTTTATAAATGTGGCAGCGGAGAGCATATTTCCCCCTCAGGACCACCTTCCTGCAGAAACAGCGACATCATCAACCCAGCCTCTGACCACCCAACAACTAATCTGTTGTGAAGAGCTCCAGAGCTCTCCAGATCTGTGCAAAAAGTACATTATTGCATTAACTTCTAGAGCATGACCCTTGAAGCCTGTGTGGTAAACAAATTGTGGAATGTATTACTGAGCAAAAGATCACAATAAAGTAAACTTACAAACAAACCCTGATTTAGTCTTAATGCTGAACTTGGATAGTAACAGAAGGTAGTCTAAGATTAGAGCTAATCAGGATCTGTGAAATCAAACTGAACTCTTGCGTCATGGACGCTAAATATAGTAGGAATGTCCCCATCATCCTCAAAATATACAGGTAAATAAAAAGTATACACTGGAGACGATATTTTAACATGGAGGAGGCCCAAGGTATGGGAATGCTACTCTCTGGTGTAACCCAATGTCAAGTGCTGGTTGAGCTGAGCCCTGTGATCCTTAGCACAAATAAATGAACCACTGTGGGTCTATAACGCTCCAGTTTTGAGCCTCCACAGAGCTTGGATAGACACAGGAGATCATTTCCCTGCTGTGCCTCCATATTGCAAGTATGTTGTGATCAGACTCCCTAGAGTGTGAATGTTAAGATACACAGGAGACTTTAACCTTGTTGCAACTCTCCAGCTACACCTGGCTCCAACTCTGCAGCTACACTTGGCTCCGTCAGTCTCCCAGGGACTTGAGCACAATGAGAAGGTGTACACGACAGTAAGGGTAGACGTGAGGCTTTGAGTATGAAGATGTGCATTCTTGAACTAGATACTGCATGTTTTTATTTCCTGTGGTTTTTTCTTTGGGCATTTCTCTGTGTATCCACACACATAAGGCTATGCCAAGCGGCTGATGCATGATACAAGTTTAAGATGCCATAAGATCCAGTGGCTAAGCAATCAAGCATTTTCTTTAGCAGCTGTTCATGAGGAAGTTGGATGTAGGTGCCATTGGTTTTGTGGCTTTTCCCCCCTCATTGTTGGTGACAGGGAAAGGGTTAAACAGTGAATGCCTGTGTGTCACTGTGCCTGCTTTCAGATCAAGCCTGCATCGATTTGAAAAGGTCTTGAGCCTATTTCAGCTTCACTATGCATTTTCCCTTTGGACTTCTCTAGCAGCAACAAATGCTACCTTAGCCGTGGGCTGAAAAAAACACTGACATTGAGAGACCGTATGAATTTTAAAACTTATTTTTTATTTCAGCAGGTGAAGGTTTAAGTTCTAAACCATGTAGTCCTCTTGCACAGGAAATTCCCTGTTCAGGTGATGATGGTGTGAATTAAAAATCAAAGTTAAAGGTCTTATCAGCTTCTTTTGTGTCTCAGGACCCAGCAAGCCATCTATATTCATCAATAACAGGGTAAAGGCTTTAGAACCTGGCTGTAAGGAATAACTCAATATTTCCTAACCTCTGTTCTATTGTATCGGTACCTGCTTTGCCCTTTTAAATAATGTGTCAATCAATAGCTATTAAATGTTGTTCGGCCCTTTTGTTACATCCATTAGTCCCATTTTAGAAGAGGAGTTGAGTAATTGCATTGTTTTTTCTTACTTCGTAAGCTGCACGTTGGTAATGTGTGTTTTTTTTTTTTTTTTTTTTTTTTTTAAGAGAGAGCTGTTACACATTTAATGGTTTTGGTATTGATTCCCCATTTTCATGTTTAATTCCATTTTTGTTTGTTTGTTTTTGTTCTTTTTTTAATGGCTTTTCCGAAAGGTCATTTTTAATTACTTGCTAGGCTCAAATGCTAAATGCTTTATGTCAAAATATGCAAAAATCTGCCAAAGTGCACTAAAAAAGCAAATAGGGAAGCCAGGAATCGTGGGTTAAATTGAGGGTGTTTAGCACAACTTCATATGATTCAATTAATGGCAAAGCGTTTTATTAAACAGAATCAGTTAAACATTTGATTACTTTACCTGTGTTCATAATGCACTCAAACTGCAGCTGAAATGCCAGTTTTCTATTTGTCTGACACATGCTTATGAAGCTAACTACAAGTTGAAAATTACATAAAACAACTGTGGTACTAACTTACCATACTTGCACGAATCCTAAAAGACTTTCTGCTTTTCTATGTGCAGGTTAAAATAATTAACGTTAATGACTTGAGAAGCTACATTTATGGCCTAATGTTTTTTTTTTGGTTTGTTTGTTTGTTTGTATACTAAGAGCATTTATGTATCTTGTTTTCTGGATAGCATAAGTTGGCTTGTCAGAAGACAGAAATCGCAAACTGTCAGGTACTTTCATATCAACTATCAAAGCCCCCCTGTCTGTGCCTAACCTGCTGACAACAATGTGTCTTGAAGACAAAACTTGTTAGAGGCTTGCTTTTTGTCGCCAGAGGCACACATCCCTGCTGAGAGATTGGGTCGCTCAGCAATAGGCACTTTGTTACTTGAGGGCAGGGAGATGTATCCTGGAATGCAGGTAAATTTAAAGGTGTGGTGCCTTGTGGAATGTGTTTTAAATGAAGGCTGTGCACAGGCTCTGCTATATAATTAAAACCAGGTAAGGGTTTGGGAAATATGCAATGCAGATAACAATACTGCAAAAAAGACTTCATGAAGTTTATCATAATGTGTGACTGTGGCTATTCTGTTTGTGTTTTTTTTAATAGGCTGGAAGGTGAGGAGGACAGTTTGTTCCAGCACCTGATTCGCTCTTGGATCTCTAAAGATACATTTGTAGACAGGGTTTCAGGAAGGGACTAGTAAGTAATTCTAAAATGTCTTCAATCTATATTTTTATAGTACACACTGTCTTCCTCAAGCCCTACCTATGCTTATCTAATACCAGTTGCTGGTGTGTTAGATACGTTTTAGTATCGCTCCCACAGGGATAAGGTATTTGTGAACTGATAACCACATTGTGACAGGCTGGTGAGTGGATAGAGGCCCAGAGACAGACTGCAGTTAAAAAAAAAAAAAAAAAAAAAAAAAAAACTTTTATTATAAATAAACACAAAAATGAAAGTGCACAAGGGCAAAAATAATGGTATTTAAACACAAATAACAAAAGGCCAAGCAAAACTTACATAATAAAGGTTTCCAGGCTGGGCAATGCCTTCACTGGATCAAAAAATTCAAAAATCATAAACACCAACCTGCTTCCTCAGCTCCCTCCTCTCAATGGGAAGCAGAGGCCTCCTTTTATGTCCGGTGGCTGGGTGCTGATTGATCGTTAATTAAGCTAATCAACTAATCAACTCCAGCCACCTGAACATAATAAACCCAGGCAGGTAGGGGAAATTAACCCCATCCCTACCAATTTAAAACTGGCAGAGCTTTGCTCTGCCACACACATGCATTTGCGCATTAAAAGGTAGCACGAGTTGAAATTCTCTGGTGCATTGAACAATGGAATATTTGTCCCATTTCCACTGGCAAACTGCTCTGAATATGTGTGATATATTGTGTTGCAAGGGGGTTGTAAAAATGAGGCATTATTAAAAAATAAAGAAATAATAAACACTTCCTCCAAGAACTGCTGAAACGGAGACAGTTGAGGTAGAAGCCCATAACATCTTATTCAGATGCTGCCAAATACAAAGCCAGAGATATTGAGAAGAACATCTACCTATTAGTGTTTGCATTCAGACAGACAGGTTTAACTGCACAATGTGACATGGAATTACAGTGAACTGATGAGATTTGTAGACGTCTGTTTGGTAATCAACAAAACTGCCCAACAAAGCTAGTGTGGACAAAGTGGTAAGATAATATGAATATGTAGAAATTGGTTATCCCAAGGGTGCATTTCAAGGGCATCTGCATGCGCTCTCTTGCCTGGGAGTTTACAAGAATAACTCAAACTCCCTGCAGAAATCCCCACTTGCTAGGAGTCTGATACTGGAGTACAGAAACTGCTCTAGTTTTTCACAGCTCACGTCTTCCTTCTGCACACACTTTGATTTCCATTAAATCTGCACTGAAATACCCCCCCCCCCCCGCTTTATTAATCGAAATTCAGATCATGGTAACAGAAAACATCCGGAGAGCTCTCCACATTTCTGAAACAAGCCTTGTTAGGACTACAGTGTGATGGGCAGACACAGTGATAAGGTTTTCTAGTCAAGAAAAATTGAATTGGGACCAAATCTTTTTTTTTTTTTTAATATAATCAACAGCCAATAATGTATCCATTGTGTTAAAATGTGATGGCTTGCTTTTTTAATTTTGCATATAAGTAGGGCTCCATCAGTGTTGTAGATTTTAATCCCTTTTGTCTATATCAAAATAGCTTTTTAAATGAGTTTCAAACCTGTGCCACTGATTTCAGTCTACATTAGTCTTACAAATCTAATGTTTATTAATGTACTTTTTTCAGAGTAAGATATAATGAAGTGTAGGCAAAGGCAGTGAATCATCTAATGCACATGTGCATAATATTTGCCCAGCATTTTTTTTTTTTAATGAAAGTATTCTCTGTCCTCTCTCTCTCTCGCTCCTTTACCATTTGAAATGGAATAGTAAAAAATAAGGAGGTTCTGAACAAGGTGTTGTGCTGTGTAGGAGTAGTTGCAAAGATGTGGACGTTCTGAATCGCTTTGCACAGCTAGTGGGCTTTTAAACCCCTTTTGTTTGTGTTGTTCTTCATTATGTAAAATG
Source organism: Polyodon spathula (assembly GCF_017654505.1). Classification (NCBI taxonomy): domain Eukaryota; kingdom Metazoa; phylum Chordata; class Actinopteri; order Acipenseriformes; family Polyodontidae; genus Polyodon; species Polyodon spathula. The sequence goes on along the minus strand of NC_054550.1, from coordinate 2,440,879 downwards.
CCTCAAGGCACAGCGCCACCACCAGCACTTCTCTGTGTTATTTTCACCTCAGCAGTGTCTTTCAAGTCAATGACAGGAAGAAAGGGGTGAATAGATGTTCTTTACTTTGGCAAATTGTGCGTATCTTGAAGAAACACTAAGCACTTTCAATATTGTCAGAGTTATTTACCATGCAGATTCATTTTGTTTGAGATGGTCTTTGACTCTTGTAACGAAAAGGGTAACATCTTATAAAATGGATGACCTTCCTTTTTAAAATGCATTACATGTAATTGGAATCTGCTTGCATGCATTTTAGTCATCTCGGCAATGCTAATTTATTTGGACAAGTAAGAAATACTTTGCTATTTGAAACGCTGCAGAACTGTGTGTCAGGATTTATTGTAATGACTTCTTTGAATATATATATGTGTGTGTGTGTGTGTGTGTGTGTGTGTGTGTGTGTGTGTGTGTGTGTGTGTGTGTGTGTGTGTGTGTGTGTGTGTATATATATATATATATATATATATATATATATATATATATATATATATATAAATTGTGTCCGATTGTTTATCCTGTAATGTCAGACAGCAACATGATCTTTTTTTTTCATTTTTCACAATTTGCATTATTTATTATACTAAAAGAGAAAACTCTGCCATTGACTGGCTTTCAATCAATTAATGATTATAGAGAACGCTGTCCATATTTTGATATACAGGGACATCACAAAGGTTCCCATTGACAGCACGGCTCTGCTGCCCATCTCTCAGTGACCAATCAGACTCGAGCAATTGCAGTAAATAACTGACTCTTATTAACTGATTTAGAACTGAGTAACTTTACTGTAAAAATACCCGAGCATAACTAATGAAATAGTTTGTGTCTTGTACTGAAGAATAAATACAAACAGGGCCTAGATTTATGAGTATGTGAGATACGTTTAGCGGTGAGTTTGGGGTTCTATTTCAGGTTGAAGTAAACACTGAGCTGCTGCTGTTTAAGTTCCTCTTGCTCGTAACGAATGGCACATGGTCTTGTTTTAACCACTTTCCCTGAAATGTCAACTAAAATGGCAGCATTACAACTCTGTGTGTCTATTGTCCAGCTATTTTAATATGAGTGCAATTTCACACCATGAAGACATTGTGTCCTTGGGGGATGAAAATGGATTGAGTGTAACCATTATGTTGCATTAATCAAAGTGGGAGTTCCGTGCAAAATTGAAAAGTAATTGCTTTGTTTGTTGCCTTCCCATGACATAAATAATAATGTAACGATATGAAAAACCAGTAACTGGCAGGTTTTAGGAAGCGTGAGACCAGATAAGTTAGCAAAGTGGAAACTGTCAGGTAATCCACATACAGTACAGTATTAGATGTGGGCTTCTATGTCTGCAAAGCTTGTTGATTTAATACTGGTGGTGAAAAACTATTCCTATCCCAAACTAGCTGTGTTTATGTCTCTTTCCTGCTGGGTTTGGTGTATTCTTGCAGGACCACTCTTCTCTCTTAAAGATCCTGTCCTTGTCCTCCGTGCTGACACTTGTATGACAGCCTCTTATCAGGTCGAGTGGCATTGTTAGACTTGTGATTTTAGCGAAAGCAGTTTAATTGAACATGTCTGTGTTTGATCATCCTCTCAGCCGTCTGACCCTTCAAGTAATTCATAACCTGCTTGCTTCATTAATGGATAGATCCTTTTAATAATAACAGCTGGCAGGGTAATCAGAAAGATCGCCAGTTACAAGCCCTTTCTTTTTAAATGATGCTCCATTAATTCGCTCACTTGAATGATAAAGCCGTATCAGAAGTTTTTAAATAACTTTTAAAATATATAATAATAATAATAATAATAATAATAATAATATTTAGTCAATAATATGTTTTCACGATTATTCCGCTGCTATCAGGCGAGTCTTCTTAATCAAAAGTAAAAGACGACTAAGAAAGGCGTTTAAAAATGGAAAATAATATTTACAGGACTGGGTAGGTTAGTAAGCTTGCCTTCAGGGTAATTTGGCAGTCTTGTAAAAACAAAAGTTGAACAGATCAGGCATTTTGCCATATACCCCTGCCAATTGTCTTTTCTATTGATCTCCATTTATATATTTCTGATTGTCTTGCATTTTTTTCTGGTGTGTAAATGGACGATAAAATGCAAGGAAAACTAAGTGAAATACTCTGTTTCACAACAACTGGTGGTATTGTAGTAGTTGTATGAATGGCTTGTGCCCCAGGGCTGGAATAGGATGCTAAAGGGTAGCTTGTGCTCCAGAAATGCAATATACTGCCATCATGAGCCTGTTTTATAACATGCATGAAAGATTTTGTTGTTGTGTGTGTTGGTCTGCCTATGGCTTGGTTACAATACCCTGGACATTCATCTGCTTAATGCAGTAAAGCTACATTATGTCCTAATGTAAAGAAATGGAGAGCCACAGTTCAAATCCCAGCTCACTCACTGACTCTCACCCTGAGCAAGTCACTTAGCCTCCTTGTGCTCTGTCTTTCGGGTGACTCTGCCGCTGATGCATGTCCTTGGATAAAGGCGTCTGCTTAATAATAATAATAATAATAATAATAATAATAATAATAATAATAATAATATGCGCTACTATTGCAGAACCTTCTGAAGGTTTCCTGACTTTGAAGTAACTCCAGCCCCTGACTCCAGGGGCCAGCTATGGAAAGGCGATCATAACTCCATCAGGAATGTTTACAGAATGCCTGAAAGCAAAGGTGATAAAAGCAAGTGGGTTGCCACGGTGGCCAAGAATTTTACAGCCTGTTTCGGTTTTGTACCATGCACTGTACAGCGGAAGAATGTAATGCTGCTTTTGATATACTATGGGGTCTAGTATCCTTATGAATAGCAGTAGTCATGCAATTTTCAATAGCTTCTCTAGATGAATTTGCCCCACTTACCAAAATGTAGGGAATGGCACAGAACAAGCCAGAAGGAACCCATTTATTCAGTAAAAAAGTTACTGATAGGCGGCACTGTTGAATCCCATACATACACAGCAGCTGATTAATAAACTGTGGGTAGCTGTAAAGCTGTGTTTGTTTTTAAGCCCTCACACGGATGAGCGCATTTAATCTGAACATTCCTAACAAGTACGGTATATAAAACCCAGCCAGATGACCTTCACAACTTCTGTCCAGGCTCGCTCTGTTAATGATTTTCACAGTGGTTACGTTGAATTAGATGGGTAAAAAGCTGACATTCCAGACCTCCTCAAATAGTTTGTCTTTTGTCATGGTTGGATAATCATGTCCAAGATTCCACATACCATCCCTCAAGCAGCAAAGCACGGGTCTGCAAGGGAGAGAGAGAGGGAAAGTCAGTCCTGATTGAGCCATTGTGTTTGAGGTGAAGTTAAAAGTTTTCTTGTCAGGAAGAGTGGAAGTGACTGCTGGAGTCTTTTGAAGCTAAAGGTTAAACGGCAAGTTGCTTTATTGAGGGAAAAGTGGTTTTGAAAGAGCAAAGAAGGAGGGGGAGGGAGCGAGGGATAAAGGGAGAGTGAAAGTGCTGATTGGACGTGTGTGTGTGTGTGTGATAGAACAGTGTGACACACCTGAGAGTCAGGACTTCATTTGAAGAAGCTGGAGAGAAGAGTTTATTCTTTAATAGGACATGCGCAGGTAGGGAAGTTCAAAGGGCTCTGAACAATAAAGCTGCGTGTTTCCCTGTAAATGCATTGAGAGCTGAACTTTTACATTATTTAGTTTTGTTTTGCAATGGCTTTGGGTTTCACCTTTTTATAGTGCGTTTTAAAATATGGAGGTAACTCCACTGAATCGTCACTCTTTGGGAAAGGTGAGCTGACCGTTGGTTCTTGTGTGTGTGTTTTTTGGTGCCATTTCAAAATGTCAGTATTTTATAAGACCTAAAGTGATCTTGGTTTCGTTAAGAGCTGCTGTGGAGTTTTACAGCTCCGATTGCTCTTAACAATCCTCTGACTCATAATAGATGCATTCATTTGTATGGTCAGTTTAAGACATCCCTACAGACTGCATAATGATAACACAGCGATTCCTTGTGCATTTTTAATGAGCGCATGTACTGCACTTTTTACAGATTTGCAGATTTATTTGAGATTTTATGGAAATTGTCTGCTGCTTTTGTCTTCATCTGGCAGCTTCACTCCTAGTGTTTTTTTTTTTTTTTATGAAACGCTTGGCTGAGCCCATTAGGGTGGGCAAAAACAACCTATTAGGAAATTATTTACTTCAACATTTAAGTACAATATCGCCAGTGACATTTTTATTGGGACGGCTTTGTTTGGATTTCATGGTTTATTTATTTCCCCCATCCTAGTCCCTTTTAATGACAGCATAAAACCGCACTTTCTCTATTACCATAGCGTCTGTGATATAAAATTGTTAAAAAGAAAAAAGGCGGTAGTAACTGTTTTGACCTCTTATTTACTGAAGCTGGAGTTTTCGTTATTTATTCAATTATGGAGAATATGTTTATTGCTAGTTTATAAACACGGATACATATTTTAGCATGCATGACAAATGTGATTAATAATGAGTAAATTGATTGTTTGTTAAAAAAAAATAATAATCTTTCCTATTAATTGTTTCTTTCTGTCTTTTTTTTTTTTGTGTGTGTCAAAACTCGTCATTTAACCACAGGCAGCTGTACTGTGCCTGACCTGCAGCATTAAACCCAGACATGCTCAGACCTGTTTGGAGGGTGTACTATTCCTCTGTAAAGCTGTTCTTCTAGAAAAGCAAAAGAATATCTATTTGTCCCCTGAGCAAAAAAACCCCACTAAAAACAGTACAGCCCATTTTTTAACAGCTATAGATTGGTGCTTTTTATGTGTCCTCTCAATTGTTCAGCAAAAGTACATTCTTGTCAAACACTCTGAATTAAGGTTGTATGAGACTGTAGATCACAGAAAGATACAGTTTTTAATCTAGCAGTCTACTACCAGTGAGGTCAGTTTGCAGATGTTTTTCCTGTTTGTTTTGTGCTGTGTTTAGTTTAGGATTAGTGAGCTATTTAGCATCATGGCTTAAGAGGAAGACCGTGCCGTTCAGGCATGTTTGGATTTCCTGATCACCGACAATGCATGCTTCACAGGTACTGGAAGTAGGCCACTGAACCAGGGTTTGGAAACATTAGTTCTAGGGAGCTGAGATGCGTTATATTCCAATATTCAATTATTTTCAATAGAACAAATTGTTTCAGAAAGCAACTCGTCTATAGCACTCAGCAGTAATACAATAAATAAATAAATAATCCTACCTGATTAAACCAAGCGCTGTAAGGAAAAAGGTAACTAGGAAAAGGCTAAATAACAAAGCACTTCACATTCATTACTGGAAAACAAAATCCTTAACACCATGATGAAACCAATTTGAAAATGCACTGATTTAATTTTCAATTTACAAAAACAATAAAGATGACAGAACCTGTGTTATCTGCTATTGAAAACTGGATGAAACAGGATCGATCACATAATGTGCACTGGTTTGTTAGAGGGGGGAGGGAAGAGATGAGGATTGTGCTATGCATTCTCCCCCCCCCCCCCCCCCCCAAGAAAAAAACCCAATGTATACAAAGTTGTAAAATACAGTTACTTGACAAAAACAATACCCCCTTTTCCCACTTTAGTGTGCATTATTTTTCTCAACTCAGTTATAGCAACTATGTCTCAACAAAAGACACTTTAAAAACAAAAGTTTCTCCTATTTCTTTTTTTTTTTTTTTTGCTCTGTAATCTTATAAAATGAAAGCAGTTCCAGAGTTCCACTGGCACTGTTCCAGAGTTCCACTGGCACTGTTCCAGAGTTCCACTGGCACTGTTCCAGAGTTCCACTGGCACTGTTCCAGAGTTCCACTGGCACTGTTCCAGAGTTCCACTGGCACTGTTCCAGAGTTCCACTGGCACTGTTCTGCTTTAGAACATTGTATGTTGAGGCAGTGCGGTCCAGTGGTTAAAGTCCAGGGCTTGTAAACAGAAGGTCACCGGTTCAAATCCCACCTCTACCATGGACTGACTCACTGTGTGACCCTGAGCAAGTCACTAAACCTTGTTGTGCTCCATCCTACGGATAAGATGTTAAATCAATGTTCTATTGTAAGTGACTACATGTAATGCACAGTTCACAGCCTACCTCTGTAAAGTGCTTTGTGTTGGTGGTCTACTATGAAAGGTGCTATGTACAAATAAAGATTTTATAATATAATTATTATTATGTGAGAAATCAATTGCCCTTTTAGTCTTTTCTCTGCAGTTCTCATTCATACTATAGTGAATCTGGTATGTGTCATATTCCAAGCCCCAGTAACGGAAAGGTTGCAGTCCAGCAGAGAAAAACTCCTTCTGATAAACTGAGTTGCCTTTTAAATTTTTAAAGCATATACATATTTTAGAGAGGGCTGTGCACACACGATTAAAATCAGAAAAATTGAAAGGAGTGCTAACCAAAGCTTACAAATCTATTTTAGCTTTACTAAAATTTACAGGTCCTCTTTTTATCGAGCTGAGAATTATTATATATAATTTTTTTTGGTTAATTCAGCATTGCAAATATTTCAAATACAACACTGGACAAACTGCTGCACCTTGAACCTTGCATATATACTGTAGCATTGTCTTGAATTTCCAAATCCAAGTATATACTACAAGCAAATAATGCCTAGAGTAGCAAAGTCATATAACAGACAAGATGTAGGGCGTCTTTAAAATTGGCTGAACCATCTGCCCCTATCAGATAAATGTGGTCCGGTTTAAAAAAAATGAACCTGTTCTGGGAAATGTGTAGAGAATGGCAAACCTTTTCTTACTCAACTGTACCCTTTTAGTGACCTTGTAAAAAGAGAATTAAAGAAGACCTTGCACATGGCTGCTCTTCACCCAGACAGGGATGCACTTGGGATTCAGGGACAGGTCTGGTCATGTGATTCTGAACACCTTTGAACAGGCTCATTTGAGATGAGAGAGGAAGATCAATTGTGCTTCTCTGTTTAGACATGGAAATGTCTTCACTCCTAGCTTGAGTTTTTTTTTTTTTTTTTTTAAAAGAAACAATTAAATCAAATCAGAAACAACTTCAGTGAATCATGGAATATTTTCTAAAGCTAAGCTTTCAACTTTTACAACCCATTTATTTGACTGGCACAGTTTATTTTGCATGACAGGAATTTTTTGAAAAGTGGGAAATCTGATGGGTTATATGTAATGTTGACAAACTAAAATCCTAAAAAAAAAAAGTATACAGTCATGCAATAACAAGGTAATAAGTGGGTATCTGTGCATGCTTTTGTGTAACTACTAGTGGAATAAGTGTGTAATTAAATCAAAATGGCCTTTTAATACCATGTAACTACATCAGGTAACAAGATGTTCCTCACAAACTATTTCCATGTAAATGTGCACAGTAGTTAAGAGTAGGGACCTTTGGTAGTTACCCAGTTATTACAATGTAATTAGATTTTGCTATCCTTTTTCCACTGTAAAGAGATAAACTTTAAACAAACTGCAAAAAAAAAAAAAAAGTAAATACAGTATTAGGATTAATTCCAGGCTTTTGTTATTTTATCAAAAAGACGTGAAAGTTACACTACTCACTAAACTAATTCAGGAAAGGAATCGCTGTAAGACGGTTTAATACTGTAGAACTATCGAAGCAGAACTGTAAGAACCATACTTTACAGTAAAGATCTTTGGCTTTTCTTTGGCCTCTCTTTGTGGGAGGTGTACAGGCTTTCCTGACCACAGATTATACTTCATTTCCATTCTTTCTGTGGTGATCTGTACATACCATGTGTGTTTTGCAAAGCTGTGGTGAAAGGAGTCATAGCTTAGACATTACACAGTTTTTATTATAGAATATCTTCATCCCCAAGACCTGAAAGGACAAGGTTTTAAAAGATGGGAGTTCTGTCAACAAGCGAAAGACAAAAATGAAATATTTGTTATTAGAGTTTATTTATTTATTTATTTATTACCTTAAATCAAACTATTTAGGTTTCTTTTTTTACTTTATCTTTTTTTTTTATTATTTAATGCGAGTCCCAACTTTAAACAAAATCATCTTTTTAATATTCCTCACATCTCCATAATGCTAAATATACTGTTTAAAGATGAAGCTCACATAGATGAAGAAGAATGTGGCAGTAGACATGTTCATTGCAGCAAATAGACCCTATTGCAGCTTCATTAAAGGTGAACCAGCTTGTAAATGTGTCATATTGGCCATCACTTGTAGGCAAAACTCCCATCTTCTTCTAAATCTTGTTGGTATGGACATTTTTATTTATTTGGTTTGTTTGTTTGTTTATTTATTTGTTTGTTTGTTTGTTCAAGACAGTTGGATTAACATTACTGGCTTCTGTCCTCTTTATCCTGTATAGTTGTATTACAATAAACCCATGCAGCAGCTACTCATTAAAAACCGTGTAACATTTAAAACAGTCCAATTAATCAAAAGCAGTCAGATCAAGGAATTTATAAGAGCTGTATTCACCTAATTCCTTTTTTATTTTGTTCTATCGGCATTTCAAATTGAAACTGAAACCTTTTTTTTTTAACCAGATCTTGGTGTAACAATATCTGCAATTTGTATTCCATAGTGTCCAGCTGTGCTGGAGGACTTGAAAGCATCGGCAGGGGTTTGATGAGGGAGCCTTCATTATCCCGGCCCTGTTTATGAGAGACTTTCTTAATAAGAAATAATGTGTAGGGTTGATTTATTTTTAATCGGAAAAATCTTCTGGGCTGAATTAACACATTTGTAACAAGGTAATATCTATTTGTTTACAACAGCAATGCACTAATATAAAAATAAAAAATATATATAAAAATAAACCTTTTAAAATAAAGGTTACAACATTTGATAGTGTTTTCCTTGTAGCAGGGTTACACCTTGAAGGGCATGGACCCACCCCCCACTGGAAGACTAAAAAGCTCTTGTGCCTGATGTGTATGGTAGTTGTTTACGAGACGTTTATTCATGAACTACAGGATCAATCACTTCTTTTTCTGAACTACAGGGGTGTGCATATTTATTGGAACACCCTATTGCTTCTGTGGTTTTGATTTGTTGTGCATATGAAGTCAAACCACTAAATAAAAAAAAAAAAAAGTGGAATATATTCAAAATAGGCACATTTAGAAATTGTTGAATTGATGACTTTAATAAGCTGCACATGCTATTAATATTAAATAGTAAGAGAAAAGAAACACGTAGCCACAAATGGTAAAATGCATGATGCTTGTTAGAAGTTGATTTAATATGCCTAATTAAAGCACAAAGTGGTATTTTCACACCACAGTGCCTATTGTTTCTTTATCACTGATTTATCGACTGAAAATTGAAAATCTCACACCCAAAGGTTTTCACGCAAGTAGATATATAAAGTATATAAATCTTGAGGTGTTGTAATACATTTGCACACTGTATGACTAGATGAAGGATCGCATCTACTGTAGGTGAAGGTCAAAGCCGTGACTTCTCGGTTCAGAATGATTAGCGCTTGGTTATAGATTACCACTGTTATTCATGCATCTTTTGGAGCACGGTGATGCACAAGTTCAGAGGAGAAGGCATGCTTTAAAGATAATTCACAGCTTGAAGTGCAGTAATGCTGTGAAACATGAGGTATGCCACGTTAAAACCAGGATAAAAGAAAAAGATCCCTCATATTCATTGTAATGATCAATAATTCATGATTTTAATAGTATCTGCATTACAGAGGGATTGCCTGTTTGTTTTATTTACTCATAAGACCTTAAACAGTTATGTATGGGCAATAAAAATGTTTCCGGCAAACCATCCACTGGTTTCGGCTTCAGCCTTGTTATGGCAAATAAATAACTGCTATTTTGACAGAAAATGTGTTTTCTCATTTGTAATCTGAATCTCTGCATTTCTCGTCTGGAACAATTGTGTGCACAGTATATTCTAAAATATTAGAAAACATAAAAGTACCGCTCAACTTGGAAAATAAAAACGCTATTGTTTGTATAACCTTCTTCCCGTTTTTTGGAGGTTTAACTGCCTGTTAAGTTGGAAAAAATTCAGCGCAATACCCAACCAATTAATCATACGAGGCTAAGGTACTGCTAGCAACGTATCTGTGAGAAATGTGTTTGTGAACTGTTTTCATGCCTTGTCAGCACTAAGATGTGTATCAGGAGTGACAGCCGCTGTTGCGCAAGCATTATCATTCCTTACGCACTGGAGTGAGCAGGGGAATGCAATACTAATTAGCCACCTGCATAGGCCTGGAAAGATTCTGTATAACAACATGTTAATGAATGTGAGGCCTGCTGGGATGAGGATGGATTATTGCAAGAGTTCTTCACAGGACTAGTAATTAAGACCTGGGATCACTGCACTTCTACATTTAAGTTGATATCATACTTTTATTTATAATTCCAGGTAAACCAGTCATTTTGGATTTTACTTAATAGTACAGTGGAACCTGCCATAGCGATGTAATAGCGGTTACAAGGGTCCGTCAGATATGTGAATATCATATCTCAGAGTAATTTGTTCAATGTGTCTAAAATACCAAAGTACAGTACTGTACGTACTCTATACAAAGAAAATCAGTGAAAATTATGGCAAAACAAAGCACTGACTACAGTCTTTGGCAATTTACCAAACAGTGTTCTAAAACTGGTTCTTACCATGGTTTTTCAGTCCATGCCAAAGTATTCCTACAGTTTTTCGTTTTTTTTTTTTTTTTTTTTTTTTTTTTTTCAAACCGGAAGTGCATGTTATCCCGAGACTCAAGTGGAGTTTGGAATTGACTGTTTAGACCCTTAGTAAAATGTGCCTTGATCAGTTTCCCTCCGTGCCGTTCAGTTGGTAGCAGCATGTATAAACAGCACATGCCCCTCGGTTAATAGAGGGAATCGTATCTTACTGGATCGGATCTGATAGGCTCTACTGTAATATGCAAGAAACCCTTAAATGGTTTGATTCTCAGTTGAAATACTCGCAGTTAGTGAGAGAGTGGAGGAAAAGCCTTGACAATAAGGCCCTGTCTCTTGTGTGTTTTTGTTATCTTGTGTGTGGAATTTCTAGCAAGGTTTCCATTACATAAGAGTAGATGTTAAACTTCATTCTGATTTGAACTCGGCTCTTGCCAAGATAAGCACCAACTAAGGCGTAGCTTTTCAGTAAACTAACGTGATCCATCTGCATCTCCTTCCATATGCATTTCCTTCCATCTGATAATGTAGATATCCTTCTGCTTGGTGTTAATGGCTGAAGTGTAATTCTGTCTCCAGGGATCAGCTTATTTTGCCTCCCAGCTGCATCAGCATGACAACCGTCTGGATTGAGCTAAGTAGGGTACATCTCTGGGGTCTTCAAGTGGGCACCTTCCATCCTCTGTTTCGTCGACTAGCCCACGACACCTCAAGAGGGCTTGACGGTGATTCTGGCTTACCAGCATCACCCCCCTCTGTCCCCAACTCAACTCAGCCAAGCTTACTTGCCTGCACATCAGCATTTCTTTCTTTATATTTTGCTTGAGATCCCCAACCAGAATCTTTCTGGTTCAACCACAGCCAGTTGCTGCTTTCTGTTGCTTCAGATAAGAATGCCGGATTGATTTGCATTTAGATTTGTGAAGTCATTATTGGAACCTTACCATAATTTATTATCAAGAGCTTTTAGGGAGGCTACTTTAAAAGAAAACACATATACAGTTATTTCTAGTGCCATTCTATTAGTTCTTTTAAATTGGAATCCAGCTCTGCAGCAAACATATCTGACTTCATGGCTCTAAATGGATCAAATTTGGAGCCAAGAAACATCAACTATGTTTTAACGAGTGCTGGCAGAGGAGCAAGGATCCATTCACTTTATCGTGGTTTTTAAACGCAGGAGGCTTTTTTTCATAGGAATAGTTTAAGGCTACCGTTAGCTGTACTTGAGCTTGATGTAAATGAGAGAAAGTCGAGAAATCCTAATTCCATTTATGCAGCCATGGCCACCTCCCATTTCTAAAGGATGATTACCCACTGAGATAACGTCTAGTTTACAGGATTCTAGTTTACTGGAGTCTACCTGCTGGCTATTTCACATACCGGTATTAAAAATATTTTAAAATCCCAAATTCAGAAAGTAAACATATTACACTGTTGCATGCAGAGCAGCCAGTTATTCAGGGGTGGAAAATTCAGTGTAATTCCTGCTATGAGTTGCTGGGGCAAAACATTTTAAGACAGTCCAGCATGGACAGAATTAGTGCTGCAATGCAGAGGTACACTACAGTACAAAGCAGCAACTACAGGCAGAGTCCAAGTGATCTTCCGTAATTGCTCATGGCACCCCCAGCTGCAGTTGCACATTTTCGGTAATGTTGAAGAAGCTAGTTGACCTCTCTGACGTGGCAAGATATAATAAATCATTTTGAGAGTCAGGTTGCCCAATTAGCGTAATCTGAGATATTGATTTACACATGGGCGCAAAGTTACAAAGAATATCAATTTTACACCAGTGATACTGGTCATGCACATTTTCAGAGGTTAATATTATAAAATCTAGACCCAGACTTCTATGTATTTCAGGTTTTGATATTTGTTATTAGAATTAAGGAATCAAAATAAGAGAAAAAAAATCTAAACCGATGGAGACTAGCAAAACTAAAATGGCAAATTGTTCAGTGTCTTCCAAGGCATTGTTTATTTAGTACTTTCTACTGTGTAGGTTTGCTGAATTGTAGTGCCTGGCAGTGTAGAATGAAGTAATGGGTATATGCAGAGATTCTATACTGCACTGCGATTTACATCTGCAATCTCTGAAACTGGAACTGGATTTGGCATTCATTTGAGGGGAAGAAAACAGTATAATAATAATAATAATGGGATTTGATTGGATCAGCTGCATAATACTGTAAAAAATGATGTCATCTTAAAAACCAGGCTGAGAGCAACCATAATTCTTCAGGGATAACATAGAAATGACAATTCACCAGGTAAACTGGCTCAAGATGCAGTTATTTCAAAGTTTGGGCCAGGCTAATAAAAAAAAAAAAAAAAAAAAAAAAATCATCGTCATCATTGTTATCATCATCATAATAATGATAATAAAAAAGAATAATATTGAAGACTTACTTTCTGATGGATCCTCGTTCGAAATGGGATCTCGATTTAAGGCAAGGAAATAACTGCATTGAAGAATAACTTCCTACCAGGCATTTGCGTTATCTTTGTCAAAGTATGCATGCATTACATTGTGCTTGTGGGGATGAATTCCAACTAAAGGTACCTCATATTCTCTCTGTTTGCTGAAGTTGTCATTTTTTCCTTGTGAAGTTGCAGATTGTTAAGGATAAGAGTTAAAAGACCTGGCTATTGACTTATTAAACAATGGGGTCTTATTTCCATCTCTGTAATCTCCCGGTCAGATTTGAACCTGGGATCAAAAGCATTTGAGGTTGGATTGAAATTGTTACAGGTGCACTAATAGTTGATGGACTGTTTCAGCGGTTAGTTAATCTTTAATCCTTGTGTTTGAGCCACATGCTGCGTATCTCCTTCTGCAGTTATAGGTCAGTGATTCTTGACTGCTTTTTGTTTAACCCTACAACGCCCAGGAGTGCTCTTTTGATTTTATTCCCATACTTGTGTCACTAGTATATATATATATATATATATATATATATATATATATATATATATATATATATATATATATATATATATATATATATATATATAATCATAGTGGACCAACAATACAAAGCGCTTTACAGAGGTAGGCTGTGAACTATGCATTACATGCAGAGTAATTTACAATAGGACTATGGTTAAGTGTTATACAGAATGCTATAGAAAACTGCACAAATTATATTTAGCTGGAGAGCATTATTGTAATGCACAACATATCAGCCAGCCAGGTGCCACTGTAATGTCTGGACTGAGATCCTCTGGTTCTCTGCACACCTTATCTGCTAGATAACATCCTGCGGGCACCACTTAAACTGAGCTCTTTTAATTGATGGAGCCTCGTTCCAATCCCTCAGCCTGAAGTGAAATCGTTTAACTGTTCTACTGACTGGGATTGCCAATGACAGTGACGCACACGCTTTGCATCCCCAACTAGAGGAAAAGAGCAGTGAAGGTCCTTCTATATCTGTCGTGGCAGGGTTCCTGCTTAATAGAAAACTGTGCCTGCATCTATCTTAAGACCCCGGAGAGCCACTATGCACAGTTTAGAGGGAGGATGGGAGGGGGAGGTCAGTTTGTCACAAATAAAAGTAATGTCAAGTTATGACACAGAGACCCTGTTATTGCACCAAGCTGTCTCTTTCTTAGTGAATAAATGAGTACAAAGCCAGGAACGCAGTCATACTGCTACATGATGGTAAATGACACGTCCTAATTGCCTGCTCTCAATGCACCGCTATAAACCAGATGTGATTTGCTGGAGCAAAGAGGGAGCAGGACTTCGCAGTCCCCTATTAGTTGCGATAGAGAAAGCAGAGCGAGCCGAAGAGTAAACATAATCACAGCACGTTTTTTCCAGCAATTTACCACTGGCTTTCTGGAATTGACTTCTTTAATTGTTTGAGAAAGCGAGAGAAATGAAATGAGACAGAAGGTTATTGGAGCAGCCACAGTGGGAGCCAGTGGCACCTCATTGTTTTCATTCAAAGGCGTGTCGTGCTTGTTCCCAGGCAATTCAGAAAAGCCTTTAATACCCTTGATGCCAAGCCTTACCTTTTATATGCACTTTGTTCCTAATATATTATTTCTTAAGTACAATGCTGTCCTTTTGGTTTAGCCCCACTGCTTCTAACCATGACTTTAAATCAGCCTCTTGCGAGTTTAAATTAACAAGCCTGTCCTGACGATTCTTATCTGAATACTGTGTCACAGCAGACTTCCTTAATGTGGCAGTCAGAGACTCCTACAGCTCAAGCTGTGGACATCTTTGTTATTTAGACCTGGTTTTGGAGGTCTGTACTGATTTAAGGTTCAACCTTTTTGGACAAACGTGTGTTTTTATCAATAGCTTTATGTAGTGTATCACTCGTAATGCAGGTTTCTTTTAATACCCATATATTATCGATTTTATGATTGAATAATTTGGCAAATGCACAAGCTCAAGGCATCAACTAAATACTGATGGTCTATAAAATGTACATTGCAGGGACAGGCTCAGTTCAGGTTGGTTGATTTATATTTCCACCAGCTTATGGGTGCAGGAGCCTTTAGCCATTCTGCTCCTAAGATGATTGAGAGCAGGATGTCATTTATTTTATTGTAATCCAGTGGCATGCAGTAGGTGGAGGAGCACCTTGAGATTCTTGTCTTGGAAAGTGCTGAATAAATAAATGTGTGTTTTGTATTGTGTTCCATTGTGTGTGTGTGTGTGTGTGTGTGTGTGTGTGTCCATCATATATATATATATAATTTTGAGTGATTGCATTCAAACTTCAGATTATGCATTTGCTGACTTTTTTAAATCTTTTTATGGATTGTGTTTTGAACAAAGGTAATAATCTCAGTAAAGTGACGTTCAATTGATTTCACTCCACTCTTTTTTTTCTTTCCAGATGATAGGATGCTGCAGTTAGCTGGAGTGGGATTGAACCCCACCTGAACTCTTCCTGTCCTTTTGATCTCCTCTTTCCCACAATGTCCTGCCCTTGCCGTGGGAAGCTGAAGCTCTTGGTTGCCACGGTGACGTTTGTCGTCCTTATCACTTGGCTCTACCTGTTTGTGGGCAATTTAGAGAGTGAGTATGACTCAGAAACTAGCAGGCTAAAAACCATGGATAACAAAAATCCACACAACAGAGCTGGCAATACATACCCAGTAGAGCAGCAATAGGCAACGTTTTATTATTTACTGTAAAAGTAAAGCCCTTATGATGAACTCCTGCCCTTCAAGAAGTCGTTCCAGTCAGTCTACATACAGGCTAAAAAAACATAACCAACAACTTGTATGTATGTCTATTATTAAATCCAGAAGAACAACTGGACACAGATCAGTCTAGTCGCTTGTTAGAGCTCAGACTTTAGACCCAGGAAACCCTGTTTAAACCCCATACCAGAGGGTTAAATCACTTCAGCAGTTAGCAAGTTGCAGTGCTTGTGGCTGAGTGTCCTTGCTGCCATCAGCTGAGATAAATAGCTTGCTACAGAAGTATTTGACAACTTGTCGTTTTTAAAGCTTTCTTGGTCTTGATGCTGTGCAGAAGTAAATTCTCTAGGCTGCAGAGAAGGTGCAATCACAGCTCAGTGAGTCAGGTCATCATTGATCTTGTGTGTCTGCGGAAAAGGCCTGTAAAACAGAGGGGGTGGATATTGCATTGGCTTGACTTTGCCCAGCAGGGATTGCTGTTTCTTATTTGACTGGACCTAATGCACAGACCTGATGACCGTACAGGAAACTGCTATCCTGGGGTTTGCTTCATCTGATGTTGCTCGCCAGCGATCTGAAAAGCAGAATGCATTTAATAAGCAATTGAAAAATGCATTGCTTTCCTGTCGTTTCTTTTTCTTCCTTTCATGTGCTTCTTCATTTTAATGTAGGATTTCAGTAGAGGAATGAAAGTAGTGAATATCTTCGCTCCCTCCCCACTGTGCTAGTGTTGCGCTTCGGGTGGTGTGTTGTTTTCATGTTGTAACAGCTGCTTTTGTGCCTAAAAAAAAAAAAACGAAGTGAAACAAAAGGACTGTTATGTTCTCGGAAAACAGAAACACTTTAGTTTTAAGAGAACAATCAAGGACAAAAGGAGCAAACACAATGTTACATTCTAGCGGCACAAGGTCTCCAGCTGCCTGTGGAGTTTTTGTTCACAAGTTTGTAGGCATTGATCACATACTGTCTGCTGTTTGCTGTTTGTGGACTGAGTAAACCACTATTTAGCATGTTGATTTTATGTGCAAAAGCACATAAGCCTAGATGGAATGCTCTCTGGAACACTGTATATTACATCCTGATACTGTTTTTTGTGTTCTGTACAGAGGTTGATTGATTTTGTCCTTGAATAGGATATATTGCCTACCTCAAGGTGTGACATTTATCCCATTTACTGGAGGATCTTCACAAGCGTTTTAATTGGGTGATTAAAAGTTTGACCTTTTACATGTGGGAATGAATGTGCAATATCCACTGCCGTCCAGAAGAAGGCTTCTTGTTGGTGGTTACTTTGGTTTAATTGTGGTCTCCCTTCCTGTCTGTCTTTTTAGAAAGAGGCTTGTCCATCACCATAGCACAGGGCATTAGCTAACTCACAATGCAACACTCATCGCAAGAGGCGTACTTCAAATTGAAAAGTATTACACATTAGAATTTCATGACCCTCATCTACAATACAACAAAGAAATGAGTAAAAAAAATCAGGTAGGCAAGTACAGGCCTATGTGTTATAAATATAATGCTGTGCTGTTGCCAAACACGGGCAAATCTACAACAATAAACATAATCTCAACACTGCGTATTCTATGTCAAGGTGATGAGATGAATTCTACATTTGTAGAGCCCGATGCAAGCCAAGGATCTTTTGAACTGAGAGCTATTGAGCTGAAATGCATGATATATATTTTTTATTTACGCTAGTTTGTATTTTATAATAGTATGTCACAATCCCTGATTTACACCAAGTATTCTATGTTGACAATGAGTTTTAAAAGGATGATGATGCTTGCATGCATGCCTCAACATATAGAGCCTGTTTGTCTGGTACAACCCATGGTTTCTGTGCTTTAGTAGCTGGTTCAGGAGGAACGTTGGTGATATTTTATATGCTTCAAACTCCATTGTGATTTATTTATTTAAGGGCGATGCTGTCTGGAATATGGCTGGACGAATTATTTTTTTATTTTTTACAATCCTAGTATTCTGGTCCAGCTAATTTTATAATAGCTGTAAGGGGCTTGACTCCCTATTGTACAGGGAGCTACTAAAATATTCTGTTTAAAGAGCTTAAATCAGATAAAGTAATATAAATGTGGAGAAGCTGGCTACCTTGCAGTGACATTGTGTTTGCGGTGGTCTTGCAGACAGCTGGTCCCTGTTGCTGTCCCCGTGTTTGGGTGAGCAGTCAGAGCGCTATCTGGACCACGACGTCCTCGATGCACGCGTCCGGGAAGTGCAGGAAGAGAACCGCCAACTGCGCTTTCAGATCAGCCAATCCCAGGGCAGCAATCAGGATGGAAACTACGGCCACCAGCAGTGGGCAGCGTCCGCAGACACGGGCGCAGAGGACGGGGAGAACACTGCAGAGGAACGGGGCAATCACACGGACTGCGTGAAACGGCCCATGGTGGAAAAGTGTGAGGTAAATATTATAAAAACAGTATATTTTAGTACTACAGTAATGTAATGCAAAACAGGCATTCATACTCACCTGTAGTTCCAACACTTTTATATAGTTTGTATACAGCACATACATAAAAGTAAAATTAATGTACTTTGACTTTTTAAAATATATACAACCTAGTGTTTCTATTGTGGCAGAATTTATACTTGGCTTGTGTGTTTAATGTAACTGTACTAAGGATAAACTACATAATCTGTACTTTTACAGCTCTTTAGGACCTTACTCCATCTAGTGGATGTATAAGAGAATTACAAACCAATACACTTCACAGCTAGGCTGATGATTTCAGTGGGACAGGATGACCAGAATGCTTTTCTCCTCTAACAGGTTTAGTTTATTGCGCCAACTGTTGCCAAGGTTTTATTTGAGTTTGAGGAAAGGTGTGTTTCCAATCCACTACTCACCCACCCAAGGTTGTAACTCCTGGCTGTTGTCGCTCTGTTTTCAGCTCCTCCATGTTGCATGTGTGTGTGCTGGCCACAATGCCAGCCGTGACGTGGTCACCCTTGTGAAGTCCATCCTGTTCCACAGGTAAGGGTCTTGGCTCGGTACAAACTACCACGCAGGGTGTGTTGTTCTGCCTTCTTAGACTTGCAATCTATATGCGTGGCAGCTTCTAAACAAAGTCACCTTGGTTGTTCCCAGTTGTTCCCATGCCCTTGTTGTTCCCAGTATTCTTTATTTGGTAACAGGGAGAGAGAGCGATTGCTCAAGGAAAAGTGACTTATTTGCAGGTCAGCTTGACATTTCAGTTCAGAAATAGGCTGCAGTCACCGAGAGACAGGCATCATATTCTCTGTGAATGAAAAAAGTCTGTCTTGCTGACAGATCTGTGAATGCTGAAGGTTGCCTTATGTTTTCTAAATCCATTGTTTCTAATTGTTAGCTTTAGTTTCTGCTTTGAAAGAATTCCTTAAACAGTTTAAAATTATTTATAAAAAATTATTTATAAAAGCCTACAAAACCAGTTTTGTTTTGAATTAAACAAAACGGTACTCTGACCATGAATCCTTTTGTTTTTTGAACAGGAAGAATCCCCTGCATTTCCATTTCATCACAGATGCAGTAGCTCATGAGATCCTCAGCTCTCTCTTTCAGTCCTGGATGGTACCCTCTGTGCAAGTCAGCTTCTATGATGCAGATAAACTCAAGGTAACGATTTGTTTTGAACCTATGTGAGCCTCTCGCTGGCCCTTGCGTGGAATAGGACAATGCGTTCTCTTGTTCCCCACATCACCTTTGCCAATATGAGTACTCATCAGAAACAAAGTTTGACATGGCTTTGTCTACACTAATTGCACAGTTTAACAGCTGCTTACAGGCATGAAGTGTTACAAATCTCAGGTTGATAATTGAGGCCAATGTGAACGGCAATGACTATAGCTACCTTAATAATAAAGAATAAAGGTTATCTTAGAAAATGCATTGAGTTTCCCAGAGGTTGTGTAAAATGTAGCTGTCAGGCCCTTGTGCAGTAAATGTGAAGGGCAACAGTTTTGAGACAAAAAGATTGTTGTGTTGGGCTGCTGTTAGTATATAGTGCATTAGAGCAGAGGCTTGCTAGGATAAATAGATTAGAAATAGTTGCATGATGATGCAAGCTGTGTAATCGTTGTAACTGTCATTCCATCTGCTGTTCTAGCTCAAGGCTCTCCTCACTTCTCCCCATACCCTGTGCAAACTGTGCACATTAACTACAGCAACACAAAGTGTTTAAACAAGAGAGCTGTGTGCGTGAAACATTTTTGAGTGTTTATGTTAAACATGTTTGGCTGTCTTATAAATAATTTGCTGCTTGGAGAATTTTAGTTCTCATGGTAGTGGAATTAGTCAAGTAGATAAATGCGTTGGATAGTGCCGCCTTCTATGTATTTTTATATCGGTGGCCCGTCCACTCCTGGTCTTTGTTCCAACCCTGCTCTAAATTGTTTAATTGAACCAATCCAACCTCCATCCAGACACTGAAGTAGTTTATTATATCACTGTTAAACCTGGAGTGGAATAGCCCTCCAGGACTGTGATTGGACACCCCTTGATGTCAGCAGACGGTGTCATCCTAGACATACCCTAATGGAACTCATTACGTGTGTGCGATTTTAAACATTAAAGAAAGTCTCCCCATCTCTGCAACCTCTGCTTTCAGTAAATTTGAATTCCTAAGCAGTTTTTGCTGATATCGTGGAGAGAGCGTGTTGTAATGAGGGTGGTCCATCCCAGACTGAGCAGCACTCTTCTGTAAACTTGCACATGTCCCATCTGCTATATGTAGAAAGACCCTGAATGGATTAGGAAGGCTTCAGATAACCACTCTTAAAAAGTAAAGTGGAGCCTCTTAAGCACCCTGACATTTATAATAAAAGAAACTGTAAGTTAATAAAGATTGACCTGCAGGTGAACGAACAGCCTTAAAGGAAGTCAAGCATATAACGAAAGTACATTTGAACATCCTTTATTCTCTTCTAGTCTGAAGTTGCTTGGATTCCCAATAAGCATTACTCAGGGATATATGGACTGATGAAACTGACCTTGACCAAAGCGCTACCCTCTGACCTCACAAAGGTCATTGTCCTGGATACAGACATCACCTTTGCCACTGATATTGCAGAGCTGTGGACCATCTTTAGAAAATTCACAGGTATTTTTAACCCTGTATTTCTCCTTCACAAATCTGCACATAGTTACAGGCACATTGCAAAGCAAATCAAAGGGAACCTTCACAAAGTTGCTTTCCTTTTGCCATTTAAGTTGAATTTCAATAGAACATTACACACACGCATATACAGCTATGGCCAGAAGTTTTGCACCACCTAGAATTATAGAATTGAGACATCATTAATATATGTGTGTGTGTGTGTGTGTGAACATAATTTAGATATTTTATTTAACATCATGTAATCAAAGAAACTACAAAATGATATTGCCAAAGTCTACTGGAAGCCATAATATTAGTACAGTACTTCATGTTAGATTTTTCGTTAAATACGTGGAAAAACTAAAGTGGTATGTAATTCAATATGTTAACAGAACATTATTCAGCAGGTGTCATTTGACTTTTTGAAGCAACATTAGTTCATTCCAGTGGCGTAACTCTGGTTTCAAAAGTGTGTGTGTGTGTGTGTGTGTGTGTGTGGGGGGTGGGGGTGGGGTCAGGTCAGTATCTGTTGCTGATGCATGCATAAAGATTATTCTATCTGAAATAATAAAAAAGTGAGGGGGGACATGTTCCTCGTATCCCCCCTGTAAATTACGCCTGTGGTTCATTCTATAGGGTGATGCAAAACTTTTGGCCATACAGCAGCTGTAGACAGTTGACTTGGTGTGCTCCTCTTTTCCTAACTGCTTGTTTCTTCATTGTGTTAGACAAACAGGCCATTGGTCTGGTAGAAAACCAAAGTGACTGGTACCTGGGAAACCTGTGGAAGAATCACAAGCCCTGGCCAGCCCTAGGGAGGGGTTTTAATACAGGTAAGTATTCCTCATAGCACCATGTATTCCCTAAAAGTGCAAAAACAGTCTTGCTACTCTGTGAAATGTATAACGCAGATACATGTGTCTTCACCCAGTGCTAATAGGTCACGCCTGCTCTCTCTCTCTCCTCATTGGTTCAGGTGTGATCCTGCTGTTGCTGGAAAGGCTGCGCCAGATTGGCTGGGAGCAGATGTGGAGACTGACTGCAGAGAGGGAGCTGATGAGCATGCTCTCCACCTCGCTGGCTGACCAGGTCAGTGACACCCTGCAAACACCAGAGGGCGCTAATTCACAGGCCTTTCACTGATTTCATTTACACTTATATACATGCTCTGGGGATACAATTCAAAATGATGATTATTACAATAAACATGTATGGGAAAAAATTGTTGGGAGACCTTGAGAACAAAGGTTTTTATAAGAGTAAAGCTAGCATATATACTCTGTACAGTAGATAGATTTTATGTATATACGCAGTACTTTTTCTTTATCAGGGGCACTTTGTTTTCTGTATTGATCAGTTTTAGGCACAGTATAGATTATTCTATTGGCAGTTACAGTTAAACTTGCTATTTCAAACAGCTAGTGTGGCTGGGTATTTCTGCTGGCAGTAACGTAGCGTACATGTTGCTTGCAGGATATTTTCAATGCTGTTATCAAGCAGAACCCTGTCCTGGTTCACCAGCTGCCCTGTTTCTGGAATGTGCAGCTGTCTGACCACACCCGCTCGGAGCAGTGCTACACAGAGGTGTCAGACCTCAAGGTAAGGCTGTCTTCACCCAGCGCTTCAGCAAACCACATTGCATCACAAAGCATTGCTGTGGCTAAATGGTATTGGTATACAATACTTAATGTTTGTAGTGCACTAGTGGGATGCAATGATAGGGGTGTATATTTTTTATTTTTATTACTTAAAATGAATTATTATTTATTTAAAAATGAATGAAAGCATTCAATTCTGGCCCTCCAGGAATTAATAACCAGGATCCCTCCAAAACCTTTAAACCCACTTAATCGTTGTTATTGCATAGCAGTTTGATCCATTCCTGGTTTTACTAACAAGACACAGCTCAGCTTGTTACCTATACACTGCGGCTAATTTAGTTCATAGTTAAACCTGGATTGAGTGAAACTGCTATGCAGTAGGAGTCTTGTTCCCATGCCTGGTCTATTGTAAAGATGACCTGCTGTTGTTGAGGCTGCTGTGTAAGATGGCATTCGTCCTTTCAGGTGATCCACTGGAACTCTCCTAAGAAGCTGCGCGTGAAGAACAAGCACGTGGAGTTCTTCAGGAACCTGTATCTGACCTTCCTGGAGTACGACGGCAATCTGCTCCGGAGAGAACTCTTCGGTTGCCCCAGCCAGCCCAGCACTGGGAGCATTAAGGTGAGACAGATATGACAGGCAGGATATAAACTGGATTATGTTGGCAAACTAGATGAAGAAAAACTTTGCTAACTGTACGGTATGAACTTGAAAAAACATTTTCTGTTATTTATTTATTTGCTTATGCTGTGTCAGCTATATTTAAACAAAATATATAAAGTCATATTTACTATCAAACCTTGCCTCGCTTATTTTCTTGACTGATTTCATCGGGAAGACTTATTAGCTCCAGGGTGCAATTTCTGTCTGTGTGTACATAGCGGGAGTGTATATAGGTAGAACATCAGCATGAACTCAAACACACCTCTAAACAGGTCATTCACAGCCCCTGTGAACTTTTATAAAAATAAAGGTAATTTTAAAGCAGCAAAGTTGTACTGATTTGATACAGTTCTGTAATAATTGGATTACACAATAATAAAAGGATTGCAAAAGATTATTGTAAAATAGTAAGGAGCACCCTTTTAGTCCTTTTACTCCATCAGGCGCCCCCTAGTGTCTCCTTGGTTCGTGCTGTGTTCTGTCTTACAAGAACCGTGTTGCCTGGCGGCACATGTACGCCACTCTGTGGGTGTCTGAGCAGCGATGCCCACAGGGATGTTCCTCCAGGTCATCCATAAGAGCAGGGCCTCTGGAGGATCATCTCTCCCATGCACTTGGGTTTTTCAGAATGAGCAGAGAAGCAGCTCCGGTCCCCTCACTCTCCCCCTTCCTGTGTTCCAGTTACAGGGAGCCCTGGAGGAGCTGGACGAGGATGACCAGTGTTACGATTTCCGCCGGGAGAGGATCACCATGCACCGGGTTCACCTCTACTTCCTGCAGTACGAGTACACCGAGACACAGGGCGGGGCAGACGTCACGCTGGTGGCCCAACTCTCCATGGACAGGTAGGGGGGAAACTCCAGTATTGAGCAACTTAATATGCATAATACTAGTTGCCAAAAATAAATAACTCATGCCTAAATGCCATAACTTAAATGCCTTTTAATGGCACTTTGTGGCATAGTGTGTTAACCTTTTTCAAAAGATTTTGGCTAGTCCTAATTGAAATAAATCTGCAGCCATTTATTTAAAAAATGCCACCACGTAAAAATGCGTTGAAAGTGGATAACTCCTGCTGTTATTCCTAACGAGCTACATTACCCCACCCACCACCACCCACTTTGTTTTTCAGGTTACAGATGTTGGAAGCCATCTGCAAACACTGGGAAGGGCCCATCAGCTTGGCCCTGTACATGTCGGATGCCGAGGCCCAGCAGTTCCTGCGCTACGCCCAGGCCTCGGAGGTGCTGAAGAGCCGCAAGAACGTCGGCTACCACGTCGTCTACAAGGAGGGCCAGTTCTACCCTGTCAACCTGCTGAGGAACATCGCGCTGAGAAACGCCAACACTCCCTACGTCTTTCTGGCAGACGTGGACTTCCTACCAATGTACGGCCTCTATGATTACCTCAGGTGAGCCGATGTACATTTTAACAGCTTTTCATTATCTAGCCGTAGCTGTGGATTGAAACTCTGCTGGGAATCTAATTGATTGAGGTGATTTGTGACATTTTCTAACGCTCAATTGTAATTTAGAGTTTTTTTGTTTTGTTTTTGTTTTATTAAATCCTATTAACTATAGTTCCAGAATTATCAGTGAAGTGTGAATATAAAGCTCTCAACCCTGAATTATTCAACAATCAAGGTTAAAGGAATACTTTCCACAGCACGTCAGCAAACTAAATGGTTGTCTGGCCTTTGTATCAGTAGTGTCCTTGAATTTGCCAGCCTTTGTAGACTTTTCTAAAGTCTTTAAACTGTTCTGCGCCCTCGCCTGGTGATTTCATTGGTGCAGCTCTCATATCACTGACCTGTGCTATCTGAAACAAATAAAGTAAATTTTATGATGTTTAAAATATATTTAAATAGCCATAATGCTATTTTTGGAAGATTCCTGTATTTTCTATCCAATAAATCTCCTTCCCTGTCTGTGAAATGTCTTTGCAAAATCTAAAATTCTAGTTTCTATGCATTGTGTTTTAATACATTTATATATATATAAATTTTATCTGCTTGGGAATATAAATCATTTGTGAAAAATACAATAACTTTTTTTTTTGGTCTTTTATATTAAACCATTTGCATCAAATAGTTTTTTGTTTTTTTTTTCTTCTCCACAGAAAATCCATTATCCAGCTGGACATGGCCCACACAAAGAAAGCCCTGATCGTCCCAGCTTTTGAAACCCTGCGATATCGCCTCTCTTTCCCCAAATCCAAAGCAGAGCTTCTCTCCATGCTGGACATGGGGACCCTCTATACTTTCAGGTTGTTGCATACTCATTACACGCCTTAGCCCCTGGGTTTGAAACTTGACATTTTGCATTTAAAGCCCACCGATTTGTAATTATTTATGTATATCCTTTTACTTTTGCTTTCAGGTACCACGTGTGGACCAAGGGCCATGCCCCAACTGACTATGCCAAGTGGAGAACAGCAACCACCCCCTATAAAGTGGAGTGGGAGTCAGACTTTGAGCCTTACGTTGTAGTGGGGCGTGACTGTCCAGAGTACGATCAGAGGTTTGTTGGTTTTGGCTGGAACAAAGTATCTCACATCATGGAACTTGATGCACAGGTGAGAGAAAAAAATAAATAAACACTGTTATCGACCGAGCTAAGCGTTAGAGCTGTTAGGTAGAGTTTTTCAATTAATGAGGTAAGAAGGGTTTCTGAAGAAATCCATTAATCACAGTTAACTTTTGAGATTTAATGCTTTAATTTTTTGGGGAGATTATTTTTTTTAACGCATGTTAATTGCACTCTTGTCCCTCTTAGCATACTGTAATTCATTTCCTGCGGCACCATTTTAGTGCATACCAGGGTTGAATGAGTGCAGTCATTGTTTGAATATAAAATTAGTCATGGAACCGTATTATGTAGCAAAGCACTCAAACCGAAGGACTTGTGAATGGGCCGGCTATTTTTTTTTAAACTTTGACGGTTCATTGGATAGAAAGAGGGTTACTATCTACTGTCAAAGTGAGTTCCAGTGTCACAGACATGCATCTAGCCTGCTGTACCACTTGCGTGCTAAACATGCTTTCCCTTCTCAAAATACACTTTCTAGTAGCTCTTATGTACAAACAACAACAACAACAAATGAAACCTGTCAGTTTCGACAGAGTGCTCCTTTAGAAGTTCAGGATCTCTGCAAAGCCATGAATCAAGCTCAGTACGATACTGTAACCAGTGCTGCTGGATAGCTACCGACTGCAGCCCCGGTAACATTGTAGCTCTGTTTCATTTCAATAACCGTATTTATTTTTAAACAATACTATTTACAATTATGGAGGCTATGACCATTACTCAGTGAATGTTTTGTTTCATTTAGGCAATTTTCAACTTATTAATAAAAGATCATTTTAATTATGATTATTATTGTTATGTAAAATTTTTCAACTTTTAAACAGTTGGAGATTTCCAGTTAACTATACAATTTTATAAGTAACTTGAAAGGGGTCGCCCCAGGACCAGATTTGGAAAACCCTGAACTGTAGTTGATTGCAGTAATGACATTTTAAAATGCTTGAACAAACAATATCCAAGTTCCTAATCAAAACAAGATCAGCTATAGTTTGCTAAGTATTGTGTTATGCAGCAGGAAAAGTGTTAATTTTTATTTATTTATTTTATCTACTCCATAAATAGATACCCAAGAACCAAAGTTCTTCAGACCCATTCCTAATTTCTGAATAGCAGTTTGGTGATTCAGGGAAGTGTGCATATGTCTTTTTTTATAAAACAAAATAAAAGTAAATTAGCTGTGACATAGCAATTGTAACAGTGAATAGTATGGCTTTTGAGTATGCACGTTTGTACAACTTTTGATGATGTCCATTTTTTTTCTCCCTGATTTCTCATAAAGGAGTATGATCTGGTGGTGTTGCCCAATGCCTTTGTGATCCACATGCCTCATGCCCCGAGCTTCGATATCTCCAAGTTCAGATCCAGCTCCGGCTACAGGAATTGTCTGCAAACCCTGAAGGATGAGTTTCACCAGGATCTATCCCGCAAGTACGGCTCAGCAGCCTTGAAATACCTCACTGCGGAAAGAAACATGTAGGAGATCTACCCCAACCCTCTGCTAGCCAACTACCATCCTGGGATTGATGCCTGCTGAAGAGCTAGGGGATATCACAGTGCAAATTCACTACATCCGAAGAGCACTACTGTATAGGGGGTTTCAAGTGGGTACTGCTGTGGATGCACAGAAAGAGTAACGTGGCGGGGAAAGATGACATTTCAATATTTGTACAACAGGAACTATTACGAATGTATATTCCCAGGCTTTTTTTTTCTATTTGTATTATTATTATAAATTGGTCCTGGCAATTTCGCAAACTTTATACAGCACATACAAAGGTAAAAGGATTACAAAAATGTGGGCAATGGGATTTAAGTTGGTGACCATTTGCTCGTCAAAGTTATTTCAACAACTGTGGGATTTAAAAAAAAAAAAAAAAAAAAAAAAAAAAATTGCTTTAAAATGAAAGAACAATCAGTTTTTTTTTTGTTGGTTTTTTTTTTTTTTAGAGGGCAGGTGATTCTGTCCAAGTGGGTGATTTTTGTTATATATAGAGAGTTTTACTGGCACCAAACATTTATGAAAATTAGACACAATAGACAACATTGTTGACCGAGATCAATGAAGATGTATAACACCTCTGGATGTTATTTCTGCTCTGGAGAAAGAAGCTTTTAATCAACAGGTAACCGTGACTCTAAATAAATCTAGATTTTACTGAGAAATTATTTATTTAGTGATTTAGTTTATTTTTAAAAAAAGGATGAAAACTTTTTTTTATTTTGACCTTTATTATTTATTATTATTATTATTATTATTATTATTATTATTATTATTTTTATTTTTGCTACTTAAATTATTTGCTACTTGAATTAAATATTTTGTTATTAGATTTCAGAAAATAATGATGTATAAATTTTGATTACAATATATTGTTACTTTCATAATTTCGCAACTTTTTTTTATTTTATTTTTACATTTTGTTGTTTTCAAAGGAAGATCAGTACCTCTCTTTATTTCTGTAATTTACCATAGGTGTTCACAAAGGATGGCCAAAATGGGTTAGAGTGTACACAGGAGACTTTACTGTGTCATCCATCTTTGTTCAGGTTATGCCACATTAACAAACCAGTCATCTGCAGGTACATCTTGCCTTCTATCCATAGTCAAATGTGCACTCATTTTGCAGTCAGTTCAAAATAGACATTGACCTTGCAGAACTACAGATTAAAGTTAATAGTTGATTTTGACAATTATTATTATTTATTTAGCAGACGTCTTTATCCAAGGTGACTTACAGAGACAATGTGAACTATGCATCAGCTGCAGAGTCACTTACAACAACGTCTCACCCAAAAGACAGAGCACAAGGTTAGGTGACTTGCTCAGGGTCACACAATTTGCAAAAGTCTGGATTTGAACCAGGGACCTCTTGGTTACAAGCCTGTTTCTATAACCACTGGACCATAGGCTCCTGCGATTAGTTGATCTCAATTCCTAAAATTCAAAATTTAGGCTGAAACTTGACAGAATTGGTAATATGAATAATACTTTTCAAGATAACGTTACCAAGATTTTATTACAATGCAATCAAGTCCAGTTTTTATTATACTTGTGAAAACTGGGACCAGATCTAAAATAAAAAGAATACTCGCCTTATTAACACTGTTCCACATCTCAGGGACAGTGATCAGAAATAAATGAACACTCACATTCTTGGAATATTGGGAGAGAAGAAAGAATGAAAGTCCACAGTTATGGAAGCTTTTAGAAGTGGCTGGTTCCATTACATAACAGTTTATCAGTTTTCTAATGCATGTTCTGGTCACATATTTCTCAAGCCTATAGGAGAACTTAATGTAGATGTGTAGAAATCACATTTTAGAGGGCACATTTTTGTGGGTGATTATATGGGAACCTTGTGTAGACACACCCCTCCACCATTATTTAGCAATATGTCTTTGCCAGTTTGGTGCATGCATGGATTTAAAAAAAAAACAAAAAAAACAATGTATTGTTTTTTAAAATATCTTGAGGACCATTTTACTACTTGTTTTTTAAAAAAATAATGCTGTTTGTTTTGGTTATTAAAAATGCCCAAAAAAATAAATAAACTGATGCAATTTTAAAGCCACTCACGTGCACAATGTGATGTTGCACAATATTTTGATTTATTTAAATTCCAATGGAGTAATTGTTTAACCCCCCCCCCCCAAAAAAAAAAAACAATTGTGAAGGAGCACAAAAGTATGTTGTGTAATGTTTGTCTATAATGCATCTCATTACAGAAACCTCTCTCATTACAGAAATTCTACATGTACTCGTTACAATTGTAACAGAAAAGAGACCATGCAATACTCTCATGCACCCCCGCTTTCTGTCTTTTTCATACTAAAAGTATTATTAGATGTTATTTTAATTTATTCCATTTCATGTATTCAAGAAATGTTTGGCAAGGAAAATAGATTGTGATACAGTTTAGAATACAAGAACACTACTGCATGTACCATTTTCACGAGGGGCAACGATTTCTGGAAATGGGGTGGCGGAGAGACATTACGGATTTGGTATAAAACACATGAGTTCAGAAATAAAGCTATGCAGAACATTTTGGGGATTTTGCCATTTCCAGAAATCAGTGACCCTAATTATTTCCTGTGTATGAGACCAGCAAGCTCCAGCTGTGGTATAGAAGACTACAACACCTTGTGAACACCAAGCCGATAGTGTACCTGTAGACCGTCCAGATCTTGTTTCCTGCCAATGTGCTGAGTTCAGTCAATGCGAGTGCCTTTTGCTGTATTGTGAATCTGGTCATTGATTGTATTACTGTATTTCAGGAGCCTGAGAAATTACAGGCTCCTTCTATTTATTATCGCTGGGTTAAAACATATTTTTTTATATGGGAGGGGAGGGGGGGTGGGTGTTTTGCTTTAAATAAATCTGCCCTTTCATAATGAGATGAGTGTTGATTATTTATTTTTGTCTTTATAGTTATTAAATGTGTGTGGAGTAAATGTCAACTATCTGCAAGGCTCTTAACTTCTGAGATTTGACAGGTTGAGGCTCCAAGGAGAATATACTGCAGGTCCAAACATTTTGATGAGACACATCATTGGTTTAATTCAGAGGTGCCCAATTCTGCTCCTGGAGGGCTGATGTCCTCCTGGCTTTTGTTCCAACTGTCCCCTAAATTGCTTAATTGGACCAATTAAGCTTTTAATAAGCTTCTAATTCGTCCGCCGATATCAATGTTAGCAAGGGATGAAATATATGTTATGGTTATAAAAAAAATTAAAATAAATCAAGATTACATTTTTGTTCAATAGATTTTAAATTCCAAAACAAAATTCTGACGTTCATGTGAGTACAATTTCATATAAAGTATTTATATTACTTGATTTAAAAAAAAAAAAAAAAATTAAATTAAAATGTGACTTCTTCATTGCTTTCAAAGTAAGATTTTTGATATGCACGTTTTAGCATTAACATTTGATGAAAACAGTGTTTCAAACAATCGCTGGTTATACCACTGGGCTTTTGACACTAAGTTGCAAACTGTTTAATCACAAACGTGGTTTACTTGATTTTCCTCTTCTCTTTTTGTAGAGCAACCCCAGTATACAAATACAGCCTTTTTATACAAACAGACCTGCACTTCACTAAAAGCAAACTGCAGATCCCTTACTGGCATTGGAAAGACATTTTAACCATGGCATGATGAACACTGCATGTCTTTATTCATGCCACAAAAACATGGCTTTGAATACTGAGAAGGTAAACATTTATGAAACTAAAATATATGCAGCACGGTGTATAGCTTTGTCTCTGAAAAAGACATGTTAAAGTACAGACAAAGCAGAATGACAATTCAGCTACCTCTACAATAAATAAATACAGTATTTTATATTGTGTTAGAACGGAAACTTTAGAAACTAGAGCTAAATCCCGTTTCGTGCTGTGGCATGTGTTGCCTGTTTTACCACAACACGGACCACAACAATTTGTGCCCTTATCCCGGAATAGTCCTTATTGCAGAAAAACAATTTTTTGGGTAAAATAATGAACAAATACACCATCTATTTGTTGTCAATCAATGGATATAGCAATGCAGTAATCACTGAACTTGCTCTCTTGTTAATGTTGTAAAGAAAGCTTGATTATAGATTCAGGTCAACCAAAAAAGTATGTTGAATAGGTTGAACTGGAGTTAAATGGGTATTAAAATATATACATTGGGATACACTGCCCACGTGAGAGGGATTGCTTATTAAAATCATCTGCATTTGAAGTTAATGACAATTATATATTCAAGGTAGCAATATATTTGAGAAGCATTTTCTTTGAAATTCATTTTTTCTTTTTTGGGTATTGTATTTTAACATAATTAAGAAGAGCTGTTGGTTGGGGGTTAGAAGTCAACAGACATGTTACTGTTCCTAAAACTCAACCTGCAACATCAATATTATACAGGTTTTGTTTTGTTCTTTCCTGTGCAGTTCAAAGATGTAGTAAATTAAATATGGAGTCCTCTATTTTGCAATCTAGCAGCTGTTTAAAAACACATAGCTAGGTTCCTTCCATTATATACAGTATCATATTTCAGTTGGTTCACTCAGGAATTTGTGAGGGGAAGCAGTCAGACCTACTGCTTCTGTGGATAATACAGTACTTCAAAAAATATTGCTTGGGGTTTTGAGTTGACCACAATAGTAGAAAAACCTTGTTGTCCACAATCGTCTTTGCTTTAAAATATAAGCTTGAAACAAATCGTGTATGCTAAAGATAATTACTAGGGAGTACAAAAGTTGTTCAAGTATGCAGCACAAGCAGTTCAAGTACATAAACTCAAAACGAACAGGATTAACTTTGCAGCTTTTCTTAAATAGACCATAGCATGTTTTTGACCCCACATGAAATTCCAGTCCCGTTTTTTGTGGCGATATTTTAGCATGTCTATAAACCAACTGTTTTCCTAACGGGCAGGGAATTAGGAAGGCAGATATTATGGACAGACTTGCTATCAAAGGCACCTGGAAGGAATAGGTAGGGTGCTTGCTGACCTAAATGATACATTACATGTTTCCAAAGTGTAGAAGAGTCCATAAATCCTTTATTACATTTAAGGCAGTTATAGGGTCTCTCTCCCGTGTGAGATGCGTACTGCGGTTGAACCGTTTGCTGCACACACTGCATACTTAAGGCCTCTCTGCGTGCATGCGTCTGTGCTCTGTGAAGTTCGTTTTTTTTGGGCAAAGCCCTTATATATATATATATATATATATATATATATATATATATATATATATATATATATATATATATATATATGCGCTGTGAGTAGAATGCACGCAATGCATGCATTTTTATATAGACAGAGCTAGGGTTATATAGTTGGAACTAAAGGTACCGCCATCCTTGGTTGTACCCAGCAACATTTATGTCAGGCTATTTAATATTTTGTAAATCTCAAATGGCGTATGTGGCAAACTGCATTGTGGACATTAAATTGTTCTTGTGGGCTTATATATTGGCAAGCTCAAGATGTAATTGGTGATAGGTCCATTCAAAAAGTTTAATCATTAAAAGTCTTTGGATTGCCATTAGTTTGATCTTTGTGGTTTATCAAATGTAAAAACAAACAAACAAAAAACCGTTACATTTCCATTGAATAATATTGGCATTTTTTTTTTTTTTGTTTTGTTTTGTATGAATGAGCTTTTAATAATTAAAACCAAATTCTGGAGCTTGGCTTTTATTAACATTGACTGTTTTGGCTGTGCTGAATAGAACACATAAATCACTTCCAGCTCTAACCAAAGTGACCCCCAAAATCTGATAATTGGTGCAAGAGAGCTCGCTGACCTCTTTTCATGCACGGTATTTCAGCACCGAGCTGCTGATAAATGAGGACATCGTACCGTTAATTAACAGTTTTCAGCACCACAAACCACTGTGAGGAGACGCTGTAATACAGTACTTAGCAAAAGCACCTGTCTTGCCTGTGTGGCTGCACCTACAGTGCCAGACCTGTCTGCTTTTGTCTTCTTCATTGTCAGTACACTTAAATAATTGAATAATTAAAAATAATATGGACTCGTTGCACGGTCGTTCCGTGTCTTGCATGTCCCCATTCGCCCATCCTCGATATTATTTGTATTGCTTATTTAAACGGAAACACAAACCTCTGTGTCAGCAGCAGCCCCTACCCCTTCCTCAGCAACCAGCCCAGTACTTCTTCTAGAACTTTATTTAAACGTGCCCAGATGAACAAAACACACGCAGTCAAGAGACAGACTGATAACTTTATTTAAAATAAGACAGACTGGCATGGTTAAATTTATTTCAGTGGGTGGAAATAAAAAGACGATATCTGAGTAAAACAGGGTCACTACCCACCACCAGCAATTGTATTTTATAGTGGCGCTACTTTTATGGATCGAGATTTTTGCACGAGTGATAATTTTTTTTTTATTGTCCAACGTTAAAAACCCCTAAAACCGCCACTCTAGCTACGTCACTGCTGAGTGAGACCGCGGTTAACACTGAAATTAACTGTTTATTAACTGAAATTAATAAACGTCTCTTTAAAGCAGGACTAGGGTAGCGATACAGATAGTATTTTTTTCTGTTTTCTTGTTGTCAAAAATAATTCTGTATGGATGTGAACATGCTTGTGTCCCTTTTACAATGGCAGTGTTCAAACAGTGAAGTTTTGCATTTGTGTATGTTATAAACACAGTCAGTAGGCTACTTGAAACTGCAGATGTTTTATGCTGGGTGTTATATAATAATATAATAAATTATATAAATAACTCACCACAGAGCCATTTCAGCGTACATTTTAATGACAAAAAATATACACAATTTCAAATGTTAAACACAGTCGCATGAAATAGTGAAACACTTCAGAAAGTTTTGAAAAAGTGATTATGGATTTTTTTTTTTAATTCATGAAATTGTTCTACACTATTAAAGAAGCCAGGAACAGTTTCATGAATATTGCACTTTATTTTATTGACAAAAACACGTTGAGAAAAAACAAATATAGGAGAAAGGTGTTTTTTTTTTTTTTTTTTTTTTATAAAGGGTCCCATGGGTCTAAATGTGATTTTTGGATATGAAAACAAAGGTCTGTTTCGTGAAAGAAAAATACATTGTTGGTTAATAAAAACAGAAACTATGTTTTTAAATCTACTCCTCTTTAGACAGATGTGACTATCAATGTGAAAACCAAGCTAAATTTGGCAGTATCATAGTTTTTTTTTTTTTTTAATCCATTGTTAAATCTGCAAGCTTTCAGCTTTCTACAGGTTTCTGTTGATTATTTACCTTGGTTTTCTATGTGGTGTACCATTTTGAGAGATGGTAGCTTTTTCCTTTAACAGTTAAATTATATACAACAACCTCCTCCCAAAACAAAACAAAACAAAAAACAATTCCAATATCCAATAAAAATGTAATGCACAGGGATGGAAATACTACTGCAATTATACAGCATTACCCATTCCAAGTTTTGCTACGAGCATGATTAGCCACATGTACAGGCAACAAGCTCTTCAGTGTCCGATTAATTCATAGTAAAACCAGGAATGGATCAAACTGCTGATGTAAAATGTGAATTCTAGAAAATGGCAGGTAAAATCCGACAGGGCACTGCGTCTGTGTAGCGCTTCCAGTCCGTGCCGTACTTGCTGGAGCAGCGGTGTTCGTCAC
The DNA here is from genome assembly GCF_017654505.1 of Polyodon spathula. Classification (NCBI taxonomy): domain Eukaryota; kingdom Metazoa; phylum Chordata; class Actinopteri; order Acipenseriformes; family Polyodontidae; genus Polyodon; species Polyodon spathula. The sequence continues at coordinate 2,405,942 of NC_054550.1, read as the reverse complement.
GGACACAGCGGTGCACCAGGAGGATTGTCATGTAGATGATGTAGAAATAAGGAAGGAGGTGGCCGAAACCACAGGCCAGGCAGTAGGACAGCGACCCCATCAGGTCACCGGTGTAATTGAAATGGCGCGCCACCCCCCAGAAGCCAGAGATCATGAGCTTGCTCTGGTGTTTCGTGCCGTTGGCAGAGGTGTAGGAGCACTCAATGTACGCTGGTTTCCTGCCCCAGATCTTGCAGTTGCCGTCAGTGCGGCGAAACAGGTCCTTCTGGTGATTGGTCATCCTGAAGATGTAGTAGCCGACGAGGCCCAAGAGTAGGACTCCAACAACATTAGAAGTAGAAAGCTGGACTGGATTGTAGACCAGGTACAGGCCCTGCGGGTGGACGTGGGTAGGGGAGAGTATTTAGTAAATAGCTTAACGCCAAGTTTTTTTCACCTTTCCCTTATTTTTCTGACGCCTACAAAAGTATTTGAGTTTAATTCCTTGATATATACTAAGTTTCACCTATACAGTAGCTGTCTCTGAGCTTGCTTTTGGCTAAATGTTATTTACATTGTATTCGATTTTCTAATTCCATGTCTGATGCCGCCAACTTCTCCATACTATCGGAGGAAGTAACCATGTTGAAAGTTAATATCCTCACAGTGTAATCTGCATTCTCCTAACCCTGTTGTCATTATGCTCTATAAATAACGATGATCAGTGGCTATCAAGATCACTAGAGTCGTTACATACCTGGAGTGTGTAGAGGAAGGGGAGCCACACACAGTCTCCCCAACCAAGGTACCACCCAAAATGATCATGGCAGATGTCAATGGTTTTCAGGTACCAGGCTTCATTCCAAAAGAAATCCAACACATAAATAGCCTGTCAAAAGGAACAAAAGCAGACTGTTAGCAATCATTCTAATAAATGCAAATCTTTTATACCTTTCAAAGACAACTGCTACTGCCTGCCTTTGAAGATAACGGTCTCAGTCTGCCCTGTAATGTACAGAATGTGACTATTCTCAGCTCACTAGGGAATGCACCTTAAGCATTACGACACATATGAAAGTATTTTGAGAGACCCTTGCAATGAGCATGTTACGTTTCTGCTGGTACAAGCAGAGTGGTCCAATCTAGTGGAACGCAGTCTTAAGTTCATTAAATCCTGTGCAATTATCCAGCTATTTTCACATGATTTTAGTGAAATGCTGGTTTATCTGGGCTTACTGAAAGAGCAAGACAAGCATGCTAACTACTGACAGCTAGTAATGAGAAATGGAAAACTACTAGGAATGTCAGTTAGCTTTTACTGATTTTCTGCTAAATTCAAGAATAAAGGTAATTTAAACGTGTCACTTATAACTACGGGCTACCTCTCCTGATATTAGACTGTTATTTTTTGCAAGCTAGCACATTCCAGATCTTAAAAGGCACATTTTATACCAACTACTTGTGTGAACCTTACCTGGAGAACGTTGACCAGGATCATGGAGTTGGTCACCCGACCGTAGAGCTCCTGCTGTTTGGCTGCATAGGAGAGGTTGATGAGGGTCCAGGCTATGATTCCAGGGCGTCCGTTGAAGAAGAGCTTAAAATCGAACCAGCTCCCAATCCTGGGATTAAACTCCACTCCCATCATGTAATTGTAGAAGAAGTTCCCAGTGAATTTACTGAAAGATTTAAGAACAAGTACAAATTGGTTCCATTTCAAGACTGTACATTACTAGTTCCTAAAGCTTCAACCCCAACAATATTTTCATTTCTTTCATTCCTAACATTAATCATAAAAGAGCAAGTCTTTCTGTGCATACTGTGTCTATCGGGTGTCACGTAAAATGTAGCTTCATAAAAGAAGCATCTAAAATGGGAACCAAAACTAAATCCACACTGACAAAACTCAAAGATATCTCTACTAAACAGCAAAAACTACACAGGAAACCCTAACCGCTAATATAAAATGAGGAATCAGACACTGATTTTCTTTACTCCTTATTTAACCAAAGCGGCAGGGATTTGACAAGCAATGCAGGGCAAAGGCCATTGATTTCTACTGGCAAGAAACAGTGCTAATGAGCCAAGCCAGTCTGTATTTTGCAATGAGGCAGAATGTGAAGGCTGAACTGCAGTTACTGCAGTTGGACAAAGATTTTCAGGCTGTAGTTCAAAGCACTTACCAGTCTTTTGCATTTGTGGGAAACAAGTATGCCTTAATAAAAGCAAAAGTGGAGACAGAATAGCCCAAGATATTGGCGCACCAAAGCAGTGGAATCCAGTTATCGAAAATGATAGTAGGGGAAAACCATTTGAAGTAGTAGGCATTTGCAAACCAGACGGCGTGAGTTATAATCCAGCACTGTAAGCCATTGATCTGGTAGTTATTTACTGTGCCTACAAGACAAGACAAAAAACAAACAATAAATACAAAAATTAAACAGAGGACAAACAAAAAAAAAACAACAAGGCACAGGTTTGATTTTAAAAAGCAAAACACATGATAATGCATTAACATATCCATCCCTTTGAAAGAAATGAATAGCAAAATAGAAATTATTATTATTTTTTTTTTTTAGAAACTGCTTATTTTTAGGTTTGGAATATGAACATTTTAGACTTTGATATGACATACAGGTGACATCAGTGGCATGACAATGGGAGCAACTACTATGTATTGTACTAGACTCAGAATTGTGCTCTCCTCACCTGCCGGGGTGCGTGCGCCTTCCTGAACCCCGCCCACATATCCTGGCAGGAACTTGTGACACAAATCTGGAAGGCACATGTACAGCACAATCTGAGAGTCGAGAGGGAGGAAAGAAGCAATGGTAACATGCAGCAGATAGAGTACATGAACTATAAAATACTTCCTCAATGGAGCCACTGCGGTACTGTTTGAGTACAGCTAGGACCTATAGAATTAACTCATTTTGAAACCTGCTGAATAATGTTTATGTTAACGTCCTGAATTACATACGACTTTGCAGTTTTACCCATATACATAACAAAAAACTAACAATCTGAAAAATATGACATTTCTGAAATCTACATGAAATACTGTACTACTATTATCGCTTCCGGTAGACTTTTGCAATATGATTTTGTAGTTTCTTTGATAAAATTATGTTAAATGGAAGATCTAAATTATGTTCATGTAGTTTTTTTTATAATGTCTCAATCCTAAAAATTCTAGGTGATGCAAAGCTTTTGGCCAGAGCTGCAGATCGTTGGTTGTTTATACTTTTCTTTCATTTGCTCTCTTCTGCTCATTTTAATATTAATATGAAGTGTATTATATAGCCAATACCCGATTAGCACTAATACATCTACAGGAAGAATTTATTCATTAGTATATATACCATTTTTTTAGATGGTATCTCCAGCACGGTTTTTCAGATTTTTCAAGGTGGTGTTTTTGACCCCTCTCTGTGAAAGAGGAGTGTGGTGACAAACTCCAAGGTGTAAAACAGTAGAGATGGGGGTGGAACGAGTGGCAGTAAAATAATAAGATGAAGGGGGAAGGGCGGGTTCTAGAAACAGGCTTTCCCTAAAAATCCCATGAGTTTAGAGCTGAATGTACCCACACAGCAGACGAATACAATACACATACTGCACTGAATAGCCATTGTTACAAGCTGACAAATCTACGTTCGCACTATGGCTAGTTCTAACAGGACTTTATACCATACAGAAAGCAGAACGTAAGTGAATAACATCTTCCCTTCTTAAAGGAGTTTGGGTTATGCAACATTGGGCTCTATTCACAAAACTGCTTTAAGGAATGTTTTTTCAGCCCTGGGGTAAAACAAACAGCCACGCATTAAGTGGAGTTAACAGACGATGTGATAAAGATGCCGACCTGAAAGGTAACCCAGATGAAGTAGATTTTTGCAGCAGTCCAGGTGAAGGAAGGCGCCCGATTCCAGATATCTGGTAGACTGGATTTCCCTGTGTACAAGTCAGCTACGGGCTCCGTCACAGAGCAGTCGTACTGGTCACAGGCCATCACAAAATAGAACACTATGAAGGGAGCGAAACACAGCAACAAGATGACACTGATCAGCGAGAACCAGTCCACCTCCCTGCAAAAAGAAAAACAGGGTTCAGCTAGGCACCTCGCATTGCACACGGGCATTTTAAAAAGGGCTTCTTTAAAAGCTGTATTTTATTTCTATGAATGCAAAGTTGTGCAGAGTTTTTGTGTAGAATTTGAATGCAAAGGTAGGTTAAACATTTGCATGATAGTTTTTAATTATAAAACTGCACGAATGGTTTAAAGACTCTGAATACAGCAGTCTGCTCTGTAAGAGATCAGTGATACAGCATTCCCTTATGTTTTTTTTGGGGGGGTGGGGTTTGATGATTACAAGAACAAAAGCACAATAGATTATTTAAATGATTTGGTTTCCTGGTTGTTACGCGAGAGACTGTAAAAATAAACCCCTGCAAGTCATTTAACAGTTCCTATGCCCAATACACAACCCTTTATTTTTGCATTTCCTAACCAAAAGTGTAAGCTACTGTACACCATACATGAAGTTTTTTCTCTTTCTTTCTTTTTACAATTGGTCTTGCAAAATTACATTCTCACAGTTTAACTGTGCCTATTATGGTGCTTGTAATGACTGGGAGGCAGCCATTTACCCCTGAAGAGGGGCCACAAGAGAAATGGTATGCAATGCATTATAGGTATATATATATAATACTGATAAAAGTTATTAAACTATATATAAAGAATGGCCCGTGTGGAATGTGCTGTTCTTTGATGCAGTAACGGACTCAGTTGCGCCTCTGCTTTCTTACCAGGCTCTGCCCCATTGTCCTAGCTGCTCCTTCTCGATGCCACTGACCCCGTTTGACACATTCTTGTTCCTCCGTTTAGTGGTGCCCGATGACTGGGAGGCAGCCATTTACCCCTGAAGAGGGGCCACAAGAGAAATGGTTTGCAATGCATTGCAGGTATCAAAAATATGGTTTCAAAGCGCAACTTTTACAATAAGAGAACAGTCCTTCTGGAATGTGTTGCTTGGGCTTTATTTAAAGCTGTAGGGTTGCTTTCTCTGAAATGGTCTGTAAATGTTATGAAGCCATTCAAATGAAAGCTCCAGCCCAACCCTACCTCATTGTACAGGCCAGCATTACTCTAAAACTGCACAGCCATGCTCTTCAAACACAGCGCCCTGGAAACACCCTCTAAAACAATAATCCGGTCTCTAAAAGGCGATCTGAACGTGCCACAAGATCTTGCAGGATACACTGAGATGCATCTAATTGCACGGGTCCGCTGATGCACTAATTTATTGGGTCTGAGGTGGGTAAATTAAGATAGTCATTCTTTACTGGTGAGGTTACTGGTTAACCAGTACACCTAGACTAACATCTTCTTCAAAAGATCTTGACACACTCTTTATAGTCCACAGATTAGACATGTAGTATTCTATGCAAAAGAGGCACTGCCTAACACACCATAGATTGATCTCTGGTCCAGGAATGCTTTACATCCCCATACATGCTTCATATAAGCACTGGCTTATGAATTGGGACAAAAGAGAACAGTTTGAGAATGAGCTTCTTCATTTATAGGTTTTCAGCAGACTGGTTTGGAAACCTTTGCACCCAGAGTTGCAGACTCAGCAACTACTTGTTGAAGTCTTATCTTTTCACACACATTATGTATTGCACCAAATTCCATAATAGCCGCTTAAGGAAACTGGATTCCAACTCTGGCTATCTCTACTAAGAATAAAACGCGATTGCTGATTGGATTTGAGTTGGAACAAACGGGCACTAAGCAGTGGGTTGTTTTTCAGTTTTTCAGTTAATGTCTATATTATTACAGTAACAACAATGAATGCGTCACAAATATAGCTACAGTATACTACTTCAAACTAAGCTGTCAACAAGCGAAGGTCTATGTGTGGTCTTTTTTTTAATAGCTAGTTAATTACTGAACAAACAAATATACCATGGTCTCCGTGATTCGCTGTTTAATATTTGTAACCCGTACTGTACGCACAAGCCTTCTGTTCGACTGAGGCAGACAGAATGGAAACAAACAAACAAACAAACAAACAAACTAATCTTCAAAACATCAGCTACAAATACAAAGACGGATAACTCAACTGACAGACGTTTAAACGTGCAACAGATCTGGACTACAGACTACTAGACAGTTTTTAAATATATCTTAGCGAACAGTGCACAATGTACAAGCCCCCCCCCCCCCCCCCATTTTCCTTTAAATTAAATGTTCAGTGTTTTCCTGTTGTGCTGTAAAAGAAAGATGCACAGGTGACATAACAGCAGTGTTTAAAAAACATACCCCATTTTAACTATGTCGTTCGTAAAATATAAACGCATTCAAAAACGTGTTATGTACAAATTAGCTGAATACGTAAGAGATCACGTTTAATTTTCTTACCTTTATTTATTTAACTGCTAAATGAACTGATCTCTTCTTTTCTAAGCCAGATGTCCGTCGGCAATAAGTAAAATACACCCGACACACTCTGATACGACAACATCGACACGGCTCTGTCCTCTGCATGTTAATGAGCACAGAACATCTGACCAATCATGTGTCTGCTAGGGCAGGCGCCATAGCCCTACTGTGAAACGGATTGGTCGGTTGGCATCAAGCCACTTGCGTTTCATCGACGTTCCAATAAGCGGCCTCACATCACGGGGCAGGCTAGCGTGCTGTTTATGTGATAACATACCAACATGTATTAATACAATGTTTGGCAACACTTGTAAAAAATAATACTACAGTATTTGTTTTGGGCACAACGAAGACACGATCATGCATACATACATATACACTGTATGGGCTAATTGTTAAATGCACTAATGTTAATCAGATGATGCCCAGATGCATCACCCTTGCACTATCAGGAGTACTTTGTCCCCGTGCAGACTCCCAATGGATTCCATTTGACTCTTAATCTTCCAGTTATCTTCGGCCCTCATTTGGATCCCGTAGGTGTTGTTCTTGTGTTCTTGATCCAGTTCACCTTCCCCCTCACCTAAAGACAACCTGCCTTCCCTGCGGTTTTGCATGAGCTGATTGTCAGCAGGGAATCCCCTGGGTTTCAATGTATCTGCTTTGTCTCTTGAGCAAAGACGCGTTTTAGAGAACAACAAGATTCCCATTGTATAGTACTGAGGTTTTAATACAGACCAGACACTACCAACAGGGAATCTCTTGTAAAACTGAAACTGCAATACAAAATCTATCTTTTAATCTGAAAAACAGTCGATTGTTTCTCTTTGAAAAACGACATGGAGAAATGCATCCATAGAGACATACGAGCGTGCGTGTGTTGGAGAGAGGGAGAGAGAGAGAGTCGTCAAAAGTTGTCAAAAGTTTGCATGCCCCAATGTGTGGAAATATACATACGTTGGGGGTTTAAACTGTTGACGGCAACTTTGTGCTTAAGCAATCACCCGTTTTTTTTATTTAAATAATTCTACCCAATTTTTAAAAAAAGCATTCACCCGAATTTGGGAAAAAAAATCAGACGCCGTCATGTCAACCAAGGATGCGTGCGTGGGAAGTGAAATGTGTGCAGAGCTCTGGGCTCCAAACAGGTAGAAACAAACCTGGTTTTCTTGCAGCTTGGTTAAAAACAAACAAAAAGGTTTCCTCCCTTTTATACTAACATGTGGCTTTAATCAAATGAAACTGAAATGGTGTTTCAAGATAGCTACTGCACTTGTCTACAAAAGTTGCAATAGCATGCCACATTTAATGACAGAAATGATGGCTTCCATAAAGAACAGATCTAAATGTAAAGAGAATTTGCTTCTTGCTGTGTTGATTCTGATTTCTGATAAAGCCATCAATGGTTTTTGATAACAAGACTGAAGCAAAAAGGCTAACATTATGATGCCACCCCCAGGGTATGTGGAATTGTACAGTCCTAGTTTTGTTGAAATCAATTGATGTCAATGCAGTGCCCTCTGTTGGTAAAGTGTGATCCTACATATTCATGGAAAAGCATCTTGCTTGTTGCGAACTGGCACCAGAGGTTCCCTTTCCTTGTGTGTTTCACGTTGTTTACAGCCCCCATATTGACATGGACCTTGGTGGAGTGATCAGGAAAGCTCACAGCAGAGTGAATCTTGTGAAGTCAACCACTGTAAAGGTACAGTAGATAAAGACATCTTCTCACTCATATATAATGCTACAGTACTTCCTTCTAAAGCTGAGCAAGGCTTTTGAGATTTGTGCTGTGGTGGGATTCTTGATTGTGTTTTATTCATGTTAATCCTTTCCAAAAGATTCTTAATATTTTCTTTCCGGGAGGGGAATTGCAGTTTAGAATCATAAAGGAAAACATTACTGGTCGGTTTTATCAGCCTTTGCTGTAAACCACATGTCTGCCTTCCTTTATAGAGCATAGTAAAGTGCAGTAAAGCATAGGTAAGCATTGTAAAGATTAGCACGGCATGGTAACACATGTTAATAAGCATGGCAAACCATGGGAAATTATGGTAAATGCATAGCATAGCAATGGGAAAAGCACGGCAAAACTGCAAAAATATTGTGCAAAAATACCATGGTAGGGTTGAACAGAATGGCATGAAAGCATAACTACAATAGTCCTAAAATGTATCATATTACTTTTGTGTTTACTTTCTCTGAACTATTAGTGACTACTATTAATAATTTATTTAAAATGTGCTATCATGTTAAACATTTACAAACAATCCGTTTTCATTGGATGCATCTTTAGTTACTTTCAAAGTGATTTTGTTTGCAAGGCAGCGATACCCCAAAGCTCCTGCTTGTTTACAGCCCATAGAAGGAACCTTTTTTTTTTTTAGCCTGTCATCACATTCTCTGTTTAAGAATAATGATTTAAGTAACTAACTGACTGATTTGAGTAATTGAGTGTTAGGCTGTATAAAAAAATCCCTCTTTTGTGTAAAGCCAGTGTCAATATTTAGTCATCTTTTTCTTCAACTTTGTTGTATTGATTTCTTGACTGTGTGCTAATTTCAAGCAACAATCTAATCATGGATCATTCTTGAGCTACTTTGTGAAAACTGCTTGAACTTTGACCTAATAATAACTTCAACAGTTGCCATAAAACATTTTAAAAAAAAGTTGCCTGCATTATCTGGTGGCCATTAAAAAAAAAAAAAAACAAATAAAAACACTTTGAGCACCACAAAACAAAATGTTTTTTGTAGCAAACTTATAACACCCTGGAGAATTACATTGTCCTCGCCATGGTGATTTTGGTCCTTCTGTGTGTTATGTCTGCCCCACCCACAGTGGAACAGGAGCCCTTGTCAGAGGGACAGATATAGCAGACAGATGAGGTAACACATAGTTGGATTATTTTCAGAGTGGAAGGTAGGAGGTTATTTGTCAGCAAGTGACTCTCTCAGGAGCAGGTTCAATCCTTACACACAGCAGCCTGTTTTACTGCAATATTCTTTCAGCCTTCGCATTAGCAGATATGTCAAAAAGATCTATTTACTCTATGTATGCTCGTCATCCAAATGACTCTACCTATACGCAGCGCTTTTGGAAATTCTTACTGAACGTTGCCAAAGAACAGGGAAAATAATGCGGGTGCAGAAACACATTGACCAAAATACACATGAACAATTGCTGTTGGCAGGTTTCTTGTTGGGTGTGTCAGGAGAGATTTATTTGTTTTGTGGTTAGTTATTGACTTAAAAAAAAGTCTGTCAAGCCTACTTTATTGCTCTAAACACGAGAGGGTGGGGGTGAGGGGTAGATGCATTGTCTTTAGACAGTAAACTGAACAAACCTTCCATTGGGAGGGGGAGAAGCGGTTCTTTCTGTGACTCAGTAACCTCTTTCCTTCACAATAGGCTGACATGGGGATGACCTATTCTGAGCTCTCTGTGTGTGGTAGACTCAGGAAGATAGCAAAGTGTGGCCCGTACAGCATGTTCTGTAAACTTATTCACACCTGGAGGGGGATCTGTTCTCTGGGCCAGGCGAGTCACTAGATCCCGTATATATATATATATATATATATATATATATATATATATATATATAACCCCAAGGTACCTTGTACAGTAGAACATAAGAAATGAAAATGTCTCAGAAATCCATAAAGGGTTTGGTTAAAACATTAATTGTATATTTTTATTTGTGTTCCAGGTGGCAGCAAAAGTAAAGCATTTCTTTCAGACGTATTCAATTAACAGGCACAAAATAGCTGACACCCGCTTACCACACTGAGAGTTACAGCCCTGATGACAATCGGTTTGATATGCGGCCCTTTCTCTACAACACTGCCTGGCCCTGGCAAGTCAGGTGTATCGATAACCAGGTAAAAACATCATTGCACATAAGCAGTGTTGTCAGATGTTCACAATGAGGATAGTTTAAAACGCTCGAATTATCTCCAGAGGTCTTTGTCAAGTCCGTAATGTACCGGCAAATGTTGATTCTTTTCTGGCATCCTTTTTTCTTTTTTTTTTTTTTTTTTTTTTTTTTTTTTTTATAGGTATCCAAGACGGAAAATGAAAATGAGACAGCATTTCATAATGCCTTGGACTCAGCCCCCTTATCTTAGCTGATATGGTGTTAATAATTATTTTCTTTTCTCATTTTTTGAAAGTGCTTCCCTTTCCAGACATAAGACTTTAGCAGGACATTCCACAGTCCCACTAAAATATAATCTGTTACAGTTGCTAAATAGATAGTTTAAGATGTATGTATGAACAAAAGGGTCTGTGCCACTAAACCTTCTTCCACTGCATGTGAGAACGTGAAGACAGAAATATAATTGCAGCACTAGGAGGTTATACAGTACATCTTCAACATCTGAGCTATGAGTAATATCAAATAGAATAGTAGATCACCATAACTTGCATTCACACACACACACACACACACACCACATATATATATATAATAGTATACATTATATACCTATATATATATATATATATATATATATATACATAAATGTTACAGGTGGACGTTCTGGTGCCATAGTACATAGTAGTTACTAAGTAAACACATGTTACACATAATTGCAATGTATGTGTCTAAATATTTATGTATGTAAATATATATTTGTTTATAAGCTAGAACTGTTAAATTCGTCATATTTACATCACTTTTAAGTGGTTCATCACAGTACAATATGCTTATATCAATTGTGTTTCCTCCCAGTTATGATAAAACAATTTGCATAAAAACAAACACATCATACTAGCCATAATTGATATTAAAGGTTAAGCCTTAATTAAACTACAGTATGTTCGTAAACTAATGTACGAATAAAACCAAAATAAATTAAACAGACTGCACAAAAACAATGGAATATACAACTTTTTGTGTTTGTTTGTTTGTTTGTTTGTTTGTTTAGTTTTAAGAACCTGCGACAGGTTAACCTCTCATACCTCAATATGGTAATCCTCCTCATGCCTCCCTCCCTTATCGATGACGCTACGGAATTGCTTTCTGGAACATGTAGTCATTCACGTCACAAGCGTGAACAGCTCTCAACAGTATACTGCTTTAAAACTACACATCCCGTGACCGCCGCATTTCACCGTTTCTCGGTGCTTTGGATAGTTTGGTGCCAAAACAACTCTAAAGTAAGGTGAGAGCTCGTGGCGATTTACTTTTTTGGGGTACCCCCCTTCTTTACAGATGCAGCTGTAATGAATGTATGTAAAACTTGCCTTCGGAATCAACTTATTGTTTAGTTAATTTCCTTCATGTATTTATCGTGCGTTTTTTTCTCCCCCACAACTTAAGAAGCGCCGGACTTGAGAATCAGAACATGGAAATGGTTTAATGCTTATGCGTTTAATATCTGGAGGAGATCGCTGGGTCTAAGCTAGCTCTTGACTGCATATTGATCAGCAAAGTTTATAAATGGAGACGGATCCCCTGTTAGTATCGCCGCAGAAAAATCCATCACCATTCCGCGGGCTGGATACCAGTTCATTTTCAAACCCTGACAGTGGTTATTATGGGGGGACACTTCGGTCAAGGAGATTTTCCCATACCGCAACAGAATCTGCATCCTGCGACATGATACAACAAGGTAAGGAGTATGTAAGCTATGCTATGCGCCGCTGTCAGTTTACAGTCTGTGGGTATAGCGCTGATAAACAGTGTACCCTGAAGCGTATCGCACAAAAAGTTCTGCTGACCGCTGTGAGCTTGAGTTGATGAGCGGCATTAAGGTCCAATGAAAAAATGTAGCGTCTAGGGAATTCGGCGTTACTTGTAATTTATTTTAAGTAACCCTTAACTGCTATAATTTGATGTAAAACCAAGACTTTGTAGTACATGACATAAGGTCTTTATTGATTGCTTCGATAGCACTGCAGCAATAAAACAAAGTAATAACGTGCGATGCTGCAGTTCTTGAGCTCAAAGGTAGTTTTTTAAAAAAACAAAACAAACAAACAAACAAAAACAAAAAAAAAAAAAAAAAAACAGTGCTGTCATGTCCCCACCATGTATCTGTTTCCAGTGAAAGTGATATTTGTCCCGGCAAAGGGCAACCCTGTGCCTTGTTGAAACTGAAACTTAACTACAACAAAACAAAGCGTTCTTGTTAATTAGTTAGCCCAGGAAAAGCCATTGTGATTGATGTTTTAAAAATAAATAAATACAGAAAAAACAGGCGTATACCTGGAGGGGGGGGCACAGTCTAACAAAAAGAGGGATTATCAGGCGTTCAACACATTCTCCATCAAATCATGGAGAAATCTGTATCTTTTTAGACTCGCTTTAATTGTCAGGGCTGTACGATGATTTCTAAAAAGTTAAATATTGGTACTTGCAGCTTGTTGAGCTAGTTTTGCAAGTAGAGGGGACAGTGAGTACACTATCTGTGAGTTTATTGCTAGTGAATGCTTAAACATAAAGTATTTGTAAACACGAGTGGCTTGTTTGTGAGAGGCCATGGCGTGGTTAAAGTCCTTCGAAATCATTTAAGAACTGTAGCATACTGATAAGTCACCAAAGAGGAACATATCACCTAACAATAGGTATTTGCATCAAACTTCTATATCCACTGTGCCGAACAACGAAAGAACTCTGAGGTGGGCACCGCAGTAATCAGGCTTATCGTACAGTATCTCCTCCTGAGATGTTTTGGACCGTGAATGGAAACCTAGGCTACTGTTTGGAATAATTGTTTAAATCTCCAGTTTATTTAAAAATCTTGCAAACCTTCTAACACATCTGCGTGTCTGCCTTTCTGAGTCAGTGAGTTCCCTTGCACACTAGGGCGCACTGGTTTGATGCAGTGTGTCACTGGAACGTTAGGCCACATCATCTGAGTCATTGTTCCACTGACCCTCATCAATGTGAAGCTTTTCTTTTATAGCGAGACATTTAGGAAAAATGAATGGTGAAGCAGAAATGAATGTTTGGAAGAGCTTCCACAGTGTGGGTATCATTTCCATGGGCCAGAGGAGGTCCTGTAGCCGCCGAGAAACTGCATATTTTCATTCCATATTTTTTATTAGAATGTTTGTCATGTATCGCAAAGATAAATGCATTCTAGTTTATTTCAATTTTCAGATAGCCTGTTTTATTAAAAAAAAAAAAAAGTAGAATATTGGAGTTGGGAAGTCAGGCTTGGTACATTTAAAAAAAGAAAAAAAAATCTACTCCACTTGATAATCTCATTGTAGCTTCTAACCAGTGACTGTTTTGAAATTGACAGAAGATGGAGACCTCTATATGCAGCAAGCTACTGTGTTCATTGAAGATGCTGTACAGGTATGCTACTCTGTGTCTGTGTTTTGGTATTTCAGGACAAATGTGACATGTTAAGAGAATTCCTAGCAAAAAAGTTCCTGTACCCTGGACAGTGTTGGAGAGTAATGCATTACTGTAATCTGATTACTTTATTCAGTAACGTGTAACTGTAATGGCATAGGACTCCTGATTTTTCCATTCTGGGAATGGCAAATTCAGTTTTTCAAAATGTCCAATTCCGTTTTTACCAATTTTATTAAGAAATAACAGCAGAATTTGAACATAAACAACATATTTACAGTAAAAATCTATTTACTTTAAGTCCCTGAGATACTGTAGTTTTAAGGAGAATCTTAAAACAGTCCACTAGTAACAATGTTCTGTAGGTCAATCAACAAATATTAAGTATTACAATATACACTATACAGTATACAATTTTCATAAAATTCCAAATTAGGTACAATGTTCAGGACACTTCTCTCCCATCTATAGTTTAATCTGCAACAGCACAGTCTGGTTTGTACTCTACTTGCTGTAAAACTGCTAGCATGTGTTTCTCGTATACCCTGGACAGAGAGAGATGCCTTGGTTAGAGCAGGGCTCTTCAACTAGCTTTTTTTTTTTTTTTTTTTTTAATTTTAAGGAGGTCAAAAAAAGTTAGGAGTAGGTGAGCCAGAGTATTTTACACTGCACATTTTTAAGCAGTATAATAAATATTATATAACATATATGTTGAATACACATTCATATGAATAATAATTTAATAACAGAACAGTGTGAGAATTTAACAGAGTGTCGTTACAAACATTTTAAAATGTATGTGACATATTAATAGAATGACTGTTACAAAGAGGTCAGAGCCTCTACTTTTGAGCTTCTAACTACTGTGCCCTCAGGTTACATATTTCCATAAGCTCCTTGTTTGGTTTCCAAATGCCTTTTCATATTGTATTGCTTAACTACTGAGACGCATTCATTGCACAGTAAACACACTGGCTTTGCATTCGGTACAGCTGGTAAAATAAATAAGTATTTACTGCTCCACGCATTGTTGAATCTACAATTTTGAGAGCCATGTTATAGCAACACGAGTCAAAAAATAAATAAATAAATACAAAAAAGTTAAATTAGTAATAATAAGTTTTAAAACTAAACAGGTGGATTATATAACAGCTAATAGAACTGGTATGTACGCAACCCCTTTTGAAATTCGGAAACTGCAGTTGAGTTGGTATTTTGTTTTCATTTCCTTTTGTTTTGTGAAGTACAGATTTTCTGTAGTCATTATTTCCTTAGACATTTTTCACTTTTCTTCCCTGAGAAATGTAATATTTTTTTTTTACAAGTGAATTGGTGGTGTCAGATAAAATTATCTTATTTAAATGTGAAGTGATAATGCTGCAATTCAACCACAATGGATTTATTGTTTTATTTGAATGGTACACTACCTAGTCATAGACCGTAAGGGACAGTATTGAAAAACAGATTTGTTTGCAAACCAATGGAAATGTTGGTGAATACTGATAGTTGACCCTGTCCCTCTGCAGCTCTAATCTGTTATTTCTGTGTAGGTGGCATACTTGTTCTGAAGCTCATTTCAGGATAAGGACACGTGCTTCTCATTTAAATCTCACCACTGAGTCAGCTGGCACATTCAGCAATTTCCTGGAACTGAGAGGTTTTCATTGTCATCTATAAGCCCAGGAATAATAATAAAAAAAGGATGTGCTAAAAAGGGGCCTTTTTACAGATAGTGGTCATGATACAATGAAAATGTTGTACAGGAAATAGTGCGTATGCAGATCTTACAGTTTCAACAATTTTTTAAAATGATACAGGTCATGCCATATCATATGGATACATAATGTTATCCTACTCTACCTGGTGGATACTCTACAGTTATTCTTGTTTAAAAATTGCTGTTTATCCCTTAACAGTATCGATCAATAAACCATCGCGTGGATTCCAAATCACTGAGACTTTATCGCTGGTACTATTCCAAGATCTGCCAGTGGTAAGTCTTTGCATTCACACGTATATATATTATATAGATATATATATATATATATATATAATATAATATATATATATTATATATATATATATATAGTACATTTTCTCGTCCTCACTGATCATCTCAAACCCTAATAATTGCATTGTTTGTGAGACCAGTATTGCGTTATGCAAAACAAATGAAAATATAATTGGTGAAAACATATGAGCTAGACAGTACAAAAATATTTACCAATTGAGAACATGTTTTGCGACAGCCATCTTTTAAAATAACGTTCGATAAACTCAACAGAGAATGCTGTTTTTAATGCAGTGTTCAAAGGTGTCTCGAAGAGTGACTACATGACCGATGGCAAAATATGAATGGTTGTTTTGAGATGACGATCTGCACTGTATACCGTTAGGATAAATAATCTATCACGTTTTGTTTTATCTGTGTGGTACAGGGGTTTGGGTGCTACCATCTTTGTCATTTTGGCTGTGGCGTTTATCGAAAAGCCTTCGTCTTTGACGGCGACATCGGACGTTCGCTACCGCAGTGCGCCCTGGGAGCCACCGTGTGGTCTGACAGAGAGCATCGAAATGGTCTGTTTCCTTATCTTCGTGGCTGACGTGGCTGTAAAAGTAGGTGGATATTGGATTTCGATTGAATAATTATGTAATAGAGATGGAAATAATTCCAATAGATAACAATACTGCCTTACCCGCAAGGAATACCTACTGCCAGTACCCTTGACTTGCAATCATCGCATTGTTACAGACAACCTTTTAACTGGAGCCAGTGCTGTTGGGTGCATACCTTTTTCCTTTCTGTGTTGTAATGAGGGTGCTTCTGTTTCTAGAGCTATTTAATTGGCTGGGAGGAATTTCAGAAGAACAAATGGCTCATAGCCTATATCTTTGTGATTGCATTTTCAATGTTGGACTGGATGGTGTCGCTTGGTCTGCACTGTGAAGAGGTGAGGAAAATGTTGGTGCTTTTCCACTGTTTTCATAAAATATTCCAAGGGTAGGCAACTGTGATCCCGGAGGGCCATTCTAGTCGTGGAATAGGTTTTTTAAAATGTATTTAATGAGTTGTTTAATCAGGATGCCATTGAGACCGAAGCCTTATTTATAAAGGAGTCCTGAGTAGATGACACGATCAAGATTAGGTATAATGAAATGAATCGATGATTTAGGACCTGGGCAGATGATTGATTGGTTGTGTGACTGAGTTGGCTAAGGTTGCCTATTCTGTGTGAAGTATTGTGTGTACAGTTCCCTAAAGCTGCAGTCCCAAGACACTTTGTCTGCACAGTGCACAGGTGTTTATGGGTGTTTCAAATATGAACAGTACTCTGCAGGAAGAAAGGTTTTGATTCCTGTTGTAATTGCATGCCCTGCCAGACCAGGTTTTTTGTTTAATTAAATATGAACCTCTTTGATAGTCTCAGTCAAATAGATCGAGTAAAGCGAGCATAAAGTAGATGCCTCTTAAACTAATGGGGCTTTCGAATCTTTTCTTCTTTTTTTTTTTTTTTAAACCGCGTATTTGAAAAGGTTCTAAATGCAAAAGCACCTGTTCTCTTTTTATAATTGCGTTACTGTCCTCTGCAGGAGTGCTCATCAGGGTTGTTTTTCAAAATCAATTCCTCAATTGATATTTTACAGACATTATTAATTGTTGTGCTTGTTCAACTGCTTTCATTTGAAGGCAGTTTAATTGACTAAAAGGGACTTCAATTTAAGTCATTTTTTTGCCACTGTGACAAGCTCTTTTTAACAGAATGCTGCTAATTGTAATTTGGATCAGTGATGAGATGGAATCGATTAAAAGGGAATGGGGAATTAGAATTGGAATTGATTTTATATTGGAATTGAAAAAAACAGGAATTGACCACAACCCAGGTGCTCAACAGATAATACTCCATTACTAGATAATAAGACAAAGCAACCTCTCTGTGAGGAAAATGTGGCAGAAGATACAGGAAAGGACTTCAATTAAATGAGAATTTCATCGCCGTTTTCTTTTTCTTTCATTTTTTGTTTTGTTTTAAGCCTTTAAGAGTTCGAAGACTCCTTCGACCTTTCTTTCTCCTTCAAAACTCATCACTAATGAAGAAGACTTTAAAATGCATTAAAAGATCCCTTCCTGAAATAACAAGGTTTGTACATGCATAGACTCCTTCAAACGTCAGCACCATGTTAATCAAACAGATTTTTGGTGTATTATATGAATGACTGTAGACTGTTTCTGCTCTAGTTGAGTTACCTGCTGGTTAAAGGTCTCATTAAATGATTGCATTTATATGGGAAGAGCAATTTTGTTGGCGTCAACACGCCCATGCTTTTTAATATTGTATCCCTTGCCTGTTAATTATTGCACTACGTCAGTGACAATGTTAATAGTTCATAATTAATACTGGCTTTTGGCATTGTTGGATGATTGGCTTGGATCCAACACAATAGTTCACCTATTATTATTTTTATTTTCTGGAAACCACCTTTTTTATTGAGAAATAGAAGTCCTGTGTTCAGACTTGCAGTGCAGTCCTACTGAAGTGCAAACTGCTGCTTCATCTTTCAAGTCGAAAGTGTATTAATGCTGTCATTCCCCCCCTTTGTCTGCAGTGTGATGTTGCTGTTGGCACTACACCTGTGTCTTTTTACAATGTTTGGCATGCTGTTGTTTGCCAGGGGAAAGGTAATAAATACAGTTAGTACTTTGAGATATGTAATACAAAAAAATACATTATTACATGTTTTATTTGATTTTTTTTTTTTTACCTTTACACCTCGCAATTACAGGGAGGGGGAAATAATTAAAGCTGTATTCATTTTCACCTTTTTCACTATATGTTTTCATTTCCAGGATTCTAATGGGAACGCAGAATGGCAGGCTTACTTCAGAAACCTACCCGATTCACTTACTTCGTTACTAGTGCTCCTGACAACAGCAAATAATCCAGATGGTAAACCCCCTTTTTATTCTAGGTTCTAGGTATCGCTTACTTTTACATGAGTATGGCTCTTGATTTTCCAGACTGTTTAGGGCTATAATGCTATCATTCATTCCGTGGGGGATACACACAGTATATATGCTGCCTGTTACAGATTGTGTACAGTAATGATCTAGTGAATTAGTTACAGTAAGTAACAGCGATGGGCTTTTTTAAAATTTCATTTATTTTTTTGCAAACAGTGATGATCCCTGCATACTCAAAGAACAGATTCTATTGCATCTTCTTCATTCTTTTCTGTGGTTTTGGTAAGTACATGCACAAAATGCAGCTCTGTGTGGGAGTTTGTTTTGAAAAAACTATTATTTTTTTTTTAAATCGCTGTTATCATTTTGTAAGAATACTTTTCATTAAATATCCTTCATTTTTCCTTTCTTAGCTGCAAACAAACCGAAAAAACCAAGTAAAAACTAACACATCATAGCATTAGTATTATATTTGGAATTCACCACTTCTCAACATGCCAGTCTTGTTTGTTTTTAAATTTGTGTTTAGGAACCTACTTTTTGATGAATTTGCTGACTGCCATTATCTACAATCAGTTCAGGGGATATTTGCTGGTGAGTTTCTTTTTGCTTTTTATGCATTTAAAGGTTTGCATGACCGCCCCCATAAGAGCACCTCACTAGGAATATCTGCTGTCTGGACTTTCCTCATCAGGATGTGTATACTAACGGTTTTACTGAATTGAAAACATATTGCAGTTAGAGTGCCCCTGTCTTGTTTCCCTGCTACCGCTGAATGTTGTTCCAGTCCTAAAATCCTGCCTTTTGGTGCTTCAGTGACGTGTAAATGTGCTTCTAAATATACACTGTGACCAGCAAGTCACCCGGTCTATAAAAAGACCACAGCATAATTTAAAAAGGGTCGCTTAGGGATTTGGAAAATTCAAATGATACCATTAGCTGTGGTTTTCTATCCCAGTTGAAATTCCAGCTGTATTGAGTGTGTGTGTGTGTGTGTGTGTGTGTGTGTGTGTGTGTGTGTGTGTGTGAAGCTTACTGGTGTTTTTTTTTTAATTTTTTATCCAGATCTCTATTCAGACGTCCCTGCTAAGGAGACGCTTGGGGATCAGGGCAGCGTTTGAAGTGATGTGTTGTCAGTGCCGGTCCATGGCAGGCATAAATGAGCATGTGTAAGTCAAATCTGTGTTTTGAAAGCAAAAAGCAAAATACCTAAATATCTCTCTATTTTTATTTATTTTTTTCTTGATCAGCCACAGTGACATGTTGTCACATCTTAATGGGCAATGCTGTGACCTGCATCTTTCTTTTCCATAAGTGACTCACTAGTACTTTCCTACTGACACAGTCTATCCTGGGGAAAGTACAGCCTTCCTTGTTTCTGACAAGCTTCCCTCTAGTGGTCAACTAAAACACCTAGCAATCAAGGGATTGTTGTTTCTGCTTTGCTCGCCCGTCTGTTTGTGTTTTGAGTGTTTTAATTGTAAAATGTATCCCACTTGCATATTAAAGATAAGCAGTGTAACCCACGCGCATGACTCTTCTTGATTCCTTGTTCTCTAAACAAGAAAAATCGAACACGTGTTACAAATTTATGTTGGTGTTCTTTCCGCAGGGAGACTGTCAACACTGAGATGGTCCTCAAGATTCTACAGGGGGTTCATATGAAGCCTTATTATAAAAAAGCCATAATCCAGGTGTGAGCTTCATTGAATCTGCTGCAGTTCTTTATCTGTGCAGTGCCTGTACGCCTCATTTCCTTTGCACAGCCTTTGAACTGAAACACAGTAGCAGCATTCCACTCCAAGTTTTGGTTCACTTCTCGCATAATACCCATTTACACATGTGCCTCTCTAAAGTATAACTGGTATTCTACATGGTTTTATTTTAATTCTACTTAGTTGCTTCAGAGCTTTCAGCTTCTCTGTCAGAAACCTAAATGCATTGGACATTTTTCCCCATTTTTTTTTTTTTTTTTTTTTATAGAAAACTCAGCAATACACTGATGCTTCAATATCAGCCAACCAGTTTCAGAAACTTTTTGATGAACTCGACAAGGACACAGTCAAACACGTAAGTTGGAGACATTTTCAGTATTAACAAACAAACATTAGGTATTTGCATTGTTAATGCGGCATCATTTAAAAACAAAAAAGAAAACATTGTTTTAATTTTCTGTAAAAGGTTTTCATTTAGCTGCTTCAGTTATGCAGTTATCGTGAGGGAGATGTGGCTTAGAAGTTGAGTGAAACAATTTAAGCTGTTGACCCTTCCACCCCAGCACCCTCCAAAGCCAGACTATCAGCGTGTGTTCCTGCAGAAGCTACAGTTCATCTTCAGCCATCATTACTTCAGCCTTATGGGGAATGTTGTCGCGTTGGCGAATATGGTGTGCATTTGTGTGAGTACCACCAGGGCAGGGCTCCACCTACACAAAGGGGGAGGTGGGTAGATGTTTTGTTTGTTGGATATTTATCTTAAATGGAAAAAAAAATCATAAAGAAATGGGATGTGAGTAATGTGTGTAGCTAGAGAAATGTATATACAGCAGGTAACTGGTGTTATCTGCGGCTGTCATTTTTAAAACCTGTTTTTCAACCTGGTATTTCAGCAGCTTATTGTAAACAACTAAAAAACTGTTTAGGTTCATCTATAACTCTTTCTTGCCCTTGGGCAGGGTTGCCATGTGCCTCCATGTACACTAGGACAGTTTGGGTGAGTTCGCATCGCAGTGCATTCTGGTATGTTTTACCTCTCTCAGGCAGGACTGCACTACCAGAAGCTTCAACGTTCCCAAACTGTCCTAGTGTACATAGTCATATGGTAACCCTACTCTTGCGGGGGAAAATGGAATCATTGAAAAGATGATTTTAAGCGTGCTTTTCAAAACCATTAAATAATAATAATAATAAACTTTATTTTATATAGCCTGTTTTAAAAGTAACATCTCAAAGCACTTTACAAACAAACAAAACAGAAAGTAAAATCAGTCATAAAAAAATGCCTTTCTGTTGAAGTAGGTCTAAGCTAGATTTAAAAGCATTGAGAGTAGCAGTGTTTCTTTAGGAATGGGCTGATAGATGTTTGCTGGTGGATCGCTATACAAGGTGTTGGTTTGTGAAAGCGTGGCGATCTTTTTCAGGTGGCTCTGGTGATTGACGCAGATAAGGCCGTTTCAGAACACGATGATTACTTTCTGGGGGTAAGTGTTACTGGTTGGATAAATGGTTTGTTTTTGATCATCAGGTCTCATCTAAGCATTCTTGCATCCTTCTCTAAAATGGCTATTCTCTGGACTGTATTTTCCATTGAGGGCATAATGTAATGGAATTCAAATGAAGAACATGTTCATGTTAGCATGCAAGTATCACCGATTACAAAGCAAACCGGTAGTTTCGTTACCACCGCCCTTTTTTTTTTGGTTTTGTTTTAACTTGTATCTATATTCCAGCTTTCTGTGCTCAGCCTTGCATTTCAAGTGCTCTGCAGGAGTCTATTCTGAATGTACATGGCTTTGTTTTCTGGCACCACCCCTTCTATGTGTTTTAATAAAATAATCTGCCTGATCTCTTTCTGTGTTGAAGGTGATTAACTGCGTCTTCATTGTGTACTACCTGCTCGAAATGATCCTGAAGATGTTTGCTTTGGGCTTCAAAGGCTACTTGTCTCACAGGAGTAATATATTTGATGGATTTGTGACCGTCCTTTTACTGGTAAGTGCTTATGTAGCTCAACTGCCAGTGTCCTAGTTAATTATTTAGAGAGTTTAATGGTTTGTTTCACAGACCCTGATCTTGGACTGTTAGTTAAACATTAGGTGGTCCAAGATTTGTGCTAGTCCTGGGCTGTGAAACCAGTCGTAAATGACTCAAATAATGTAAAATAACTAGAACTAGAAGCAGCTGGCTATCAAAGTGTAATTACTGACACAGTCGCAGTGCCTGCGGGTGATGATTACTTCATACACACATACCCCCACACCCACTTATATTTACAGACGCCTTGCTTGTATTGAGTAGAGATGTGTGGATTTAGTTAGGTGCACTTATTTATTTTCTTTTTCTTTTTTCTTTTCAGGGTCTGCAGATCACCATTTTTGCTACGTACAGTTTCCCACATCGTCGGTGGTAGGTATCAATCTTTATTTCATATAGCGCCTTTCATAGTGGACCACCATCACAAAGCACTTTACAAGATAATGAGGAACAGTGCATAATACATTAAATACAGGGGATAGTGCATTAAATACAAACAGTAAAAAAAAAACAATGCATATACATTAAATACAGGATGCCTGTTAAACGTTTGCTTTTGTTATCCGTGTATTTGTATAATTCCGTGTGTATTCACATTGATGCTGTGAAGTGCATTAGTACAGTTTGCCCGCTGTTCGGGATTTCAAGGTGTGGATATTTATTGCCTCACAATTTTTCCCCATTTGGAGCACGCAACAGTACGCATAACATCTGCCAAAACTGGGTGTGCAGCACATTGCCTGGCACAAATGAAATGCCACATTTCTACATGATTTATGAAATCTAACTTCCTAACGAATGCACAGTAGTGTCCTGCTTCAGAATGGTGGTTAACCCTTTCCTTTTCATCACTATAGAAAGCAGAGTAACCGTGTTTTGTTTTGCAGGGACCCGGATGTGAAGGCATTGATGTCTCTGTGGGAGATGGTCCGGTTGGTGAACATGCTGATTGTGTTCAGATTCCTGCGGATTATCCCAAACATCAAGGTCTCTGTGTGAACTGGTCTTACCTGTCTGTGTTCGTTATCTACCTGTTTCATTGTCTCTCTTGTCTGTGTGATATAGCTAATTGAGCGTGTGCTTTTTGATGATTTGAGCGTTTTTGTCTTGGTGCAATATTAAGCTTTCTGGCTTTTCTTTTTAATTCTCAAAAAATGTTTGTGCTGTCTGCAATTTTTGCAGCTACTTTATTCCCTCCAGTCACTGTGTGTATAATCGTATCATGTTAAGTTTCCTATCTGTATCTTATTTTATAATTCATAATGTTGTTTTGGCAGGGTAACTTCTCGAACTCCATAGAATTCACACAAACAGTTTTAAAATGTCTAAATACGAAATAAAAAAAAAATGTGACCAAAGAGGATATACTGGCCTATAAATGTAGATTCATTTGGAGATGATACAAGACCCTGTCATATAATGTAAAAATATATAAAAAATATATATATAAGTATTTTTTTATTTTACTGTTATCAGAACCAAATGTTGTCTGCTGTCTCCAAAAAAGTAGCTGCTGCCACCTAGTGGTGAATGAAAGTCACTGCATGTATTTTTTAATACCTTCACTGAACTGATTGCACCATAAAAATAAATGCTGCAGAATCAGAAATTAGTATCACTGCACATGGGATCTTCCTCAAAGTAGAGAGGATATCATTGTACTGTCCAAGTGAAAAGAGACTTGCAATCCTTGAATGGAAGGCACTAAAGACATTTAAACCGTATTGTATTGTATGGGTCCTGGATACATTTTATTTCCTTTACTATTTTATAATACAGTTATTTACATTACTGGCTGCAACCTGCGGCTTCAGTTCCCCACATATCCCAGCACTGATCTCAATCGATGAAAACAAGAGGTGCAACACTGTAACACTAGATCGTAGATCACAGAAGCAGGTGTCCAACAATATGAGGAGGAGTTGTTTGTATCTGCCTCTTTTTCCTCTTTTTTTAAAATGGTATTTCCTGTTTTGATTCCTACCCGTTTAGCTGATGGCTCTGGTGGCCAGCACTCTGCTTGATCTGGTAAAGAATCTCAGAGCCTTTGCTGGAATCCTGGTGGTAAGAACTGTAGAATTTTATTATTATAAACTAATAACACAGCCAGCTTCAAACAGGTTGGCAGTTGAAATATTTATATTGGAAATACTGTGAAGCCGGCTAGCTGGTTCTGTCTTTTTTTTTTTTTTTTTTTTTTTTTTTTTTTTTTTTTTGTTTTGTTTTTTTTTTTTTTTTTTTTTTTTTTTTTTTTTTTTTTTTTTTTTTTTTTTTTTTTTTTTTTTTTTTAAATTTTGTAAATGTTTTTTTTTTTTTTTTTTTTTTTTTTTTTTTTTTTTTTTTTTTTTTTTAAGCAGTGCCTGTTAAAATCTGAAGAGTAAAATGTTGGTAAATTTTTTCAGGTTGTGTACTACGTCTTTGCAGTGCTTGGTGTCATGCTGTTTGAAGGTGCTATTACAGCTCCTGGGAATATGAGGTAAGTCTCATCCTATACTTCAGAACTAATTGGCTGTGACTGGTACGGATTCGTACATGCTTTCACTTACATTTCAAATGAGATGCATATAGAGCAAGAACCCCTGTGTGTGATAAAAATAGCATTAAAATGACAATGCAAGTGAACCCTTGAATGCTTTGATCCCGACTAACACAAATATTTAACTTTGTAAAATAACAATAATAGTTCAAGATTAGTGGTAATGAAGGTCTGCAAAAGTATAGACCTTCCTTTTGAAGACATGAAAGAAATCCTGCAGCTTGTCTGCTTAAGAACCTCTAGGTGGAGCCGTTGAGCTACTTCAGTCAGCCATCTAATCGGCAGTCTGTTTTGTTCTCGGACTGAAGCAACATGCTTTCGCTTGGGCAGGCATGAACTGGGAGTGGGAAAGGCGAAGCAAACTTAAGATTGTATGAACTGCTGGAAAGATACACAGCCTCCTTGAGATGACAAGATGCAAAGTATTTTTAGATTCAGTTTGACAGTACTCTACAGAGACAGTATAATATATATCAATGCCTGACATTCAGATTTCAGGTTTTACTGTATGCATTAAAACAGATCAAGACCTCTAATGGGTTGTTACTATACACTTGATTTTACATGGTAGAGAGAAAGGGTTGGTAAGTGTGTATTTTGGATTTTGAGTCAGTGTCGCTTTATGAATATACAGTATATATGTTTATTAATAGAAAAATGATCCAGAAAGTTTTTAGCATACTCCCTGAACCATAGCATGGTTTTCAGTACGTCAACTCCAATAGAGCAGTATCTAGTATATGCTATGGCAATGGCAATAATCAAGCATATTCGTCATGGGGCTAGGAATATTGAGTGTAATAAAATGTGGTATGTGTGTTTGTATGTGTTTTATGATGTAAAATGAAAGCCTTTCTTTCTTTCTTTCTTTCTTTCTTTCTTTCTTTCTTTCTTTCTTTCTTTCTTTCAGTGTGGTTGTCAACGCTAGTGCCCCGAATGCTACAGTAAACTACAGTGCAACATGTGGCACTTACGAGCAGCTCGAGTACTGGCCAAACAACTTTGATGACTTTGCGGCAAGTTCTGGTGTTTAGCCATACACTGTAGGCCAGTTTATTATCCCCTGGTCATATAAAACAGTTGTTTTAGAATCCTGCACAAGCTGGAAGTTTTTTAAATAGCCAGGTGGGTATAGGTGTAGAAAGACAGGCCAGGCTTTTCTGCAGCGGGTCAGCTGAAAGAATTCAAATACTGAGCTTCAGATTTAAATCGTTTTTTTCCAACATACCTACTTTAACATTAGGGTTAGGTTAGGAACGTAGAAGAATCACATTTAGGGCAATTCGCTTTTCAACACTCGATATTGTTAAAAAAAACAAAAACAAAAACAAAAAAAGAAACACTATTACCTTTAGCACCAGCGACAATCTCACTCACCAGCAAAGCGTTAACTGTGTTGGCGGCCATTAACGAAAACAGAGCACACAGGATACGTTTTTTAGAATGGTACAGTGGTCTCGAGAACAAGCGGCCGCTCATGTGTTTGAAAGAATGTAGTACTGTCTTTTTGCACCCATGCCCTGGTCCTAGTACATGAACTGCTTTGTTTCCTTTCTGTTTAGGCAGCTCTGGTTCTTTTGTACAATATCATGGTGGTGAACAACTGGCAGGCCTTCATGGATGCCTATGCCAGGTACTCAACCCCGTAAGTCCAAAGCAGGTGTTCACTTGCTCGCTTGCTTGTTTCGCACTATTGTCTTTAAATAATATCTAACTGCTGCTGTACTCGCTGGTTATTTCTCTATTGCTGGTTTATGGGAGCATGAGATCAGTTTATATATGTTATCTTGAGGTCATTATATAGTCATAGTTGCATATAGACGCAGTAGACAGTGCTGGGAAAAAATCTGATAGAATCACTAGCATTTTGGTGTCTGTTTCTCATAGCGATCAGATGGTGGTCATGATGAGATAAGATCTTCAAAAACCGGTGTAAAGCGGTTCAGGTTCCTCTTGTGTACAAACAGAGACCTGCTTCCTGCCTATAAATGCTGAACAGACTTCATCTTTTGAATAAGAAGCCAGATGAATGGGAGGAAAGGCACTTCAGACTGGTTCACCTGGTTCACCTCTGGTCACCTGCCAAAGTTATGGTCATTGGCCAATGAATATGAAACCCACACATTGAAACTACTGTCCTGTCTAATTATAGAGGCTGTATGTTCTACCTGTGTTTATCCCGAGGCCAGCTGTAACTCAATAGTCTTTCCCTAGGTGGTCGAAGCTGTACTTTGTGGCCTGGTGGTTAACCTCCTCGGTCATGTGGGTCAACCTGTTTGTTGCTTTAATTCTGGAGGTAAGAGAAATTTTGGTTGATGTTGGGATTTAAAACAATTGCATGGCAATTTTTACATTTTGGAGACCAAAATTCCAAAAAGCAGTTTCCAAAATTAATTTTGTGCCGTTCCATAGTGGTTTAATCCATTCTTGCTTGTACTATGAGTTTAGTAAGACACACACGAGCTTGTGTTAAAGCTTGTATGAAAACCTGGCATTGGCGAAACTGCTATGCAAGAGGAGTCTTATTTCCATCTACTGATTTAATGAACTGAACTACTTTTTTTTGTGAATGAAACAGAACTTCATCCACAAGTGGGATAGAAGCCATCACTGTTCCATCTCCGATGAAGATCAAGCAGAGTGTCAGTTGACGGTGCAGTCAATGTTCAGGTGATCTTTCGTGATCTAAATTTGCCTTTGATTTCTTAATTCTGTTATCAGAACAGCATGCTGTCATTTGAGAAATGCTGCCAAATTGAAGTCTGTGCTGGATACAGAGATGCTGATGCATGCATTTTGTATCCTCTTGTCTTTGTTTTTGGAATTCCTTGTTTGTTGCTTTACTTGTCACTAAACTTTAGAAGTCTTCAGTCTGTCCAGAGCAGCTGCCAGACTGCTTTCTCACACTCATCTTTCTCAACATATTACTCCGGTGCATCTTGGATTGTACCTAACCTCTGCTAATGTTTTTAATTTCACTTAAAAGTTGCAATGTTTTGAAGATACAATAACATTTTGGGGCAAACTGTTGACCATACAATTCTGGTATCTGTGATTTTAAAGTTAAATAATTTTTGTGTGTTTTTTTTTTTTTTTTTTTTTTTTCCCTTTAGTAAGTTTTTAAAGGAACCAACAGAAGAGGAACTTCTTTCAATACTGGAGCAGCACCCTCACTTGAACATCAAGCACTGATCACAGTAACACCGAGAGAGTTCAGCAGTGTCCCAAACTGGGTCTCTCTCAGTATTGCTGATGATTTTTATTGATTTTGAGTGGCTTTTGTTTTGACTGTGTTTTTTTTATTTTATTTTTTTTAAAATTTTAATAATGTATTTAAATTTGTTTTTATTTTTTAAACCAGGATCATTTTACAAAGTTAAGCATTTTTTAAGAAATGTTTAGAAACATAATTAGATTTGTGAATAACCTAGTTATAGAATCTTTACAGAATCAATAGGGTTACTGACTCCTGAAATATTGCAGATGCATGCCAGTTAACTACTGGTACAGTATTTTAGATTGAATTATATAGACTATAATGGTGCAGCACACTACTCTAGTTACCATTAACTGTGCCACTTGTCTACAAAGACCACTCTGCTGAATCCCTGTGTATAGATTTATTCTGTTGAATCATAAAGGCACCATTGATAGATCAAGGTTGTATGTTTGTACAGCTAGGTTTTACAAAAAGAAGTGGTAAAATGTTTTCTGTCCCCTTTTGAAGGAGATGCACCCGCTGTTCAAAGTGTGTTAATGATTTGAGACGAGGCTGTAGTTCCTGGCAACTTCTTCTGGCACAAAGTTGTCAAATTGAGTGGCTTGGATTTGCAGAATAGGGATGTGACAGTGAGGGCTGAGCTGGGAATCAAAAGACAATAAACTTCTATCTGAGACGAGAACCTTGCACTGTAATAAATGCACCTGGGTGGATGTTGCTGCTGTCTGTAACACTAAGGTTCTTTTTTCATTTTAATTTTGTAGTCTGAAAATATCTGTTGCTTTAGACTGTGTGCCTTTTAAAAGCATGTATATTATTTAACCCTAACCCTTACATGTATTATTAACCATAGCACTCATTGGGAAAATGACTAAGAAGCATCAGGTTTTCAGATGCTACTCTTATGATACACATCTGGTTTGTTGTCATTCTTTAACAGGTTAACAATGTCTGTGCCGCTAAAACTTTACCCCATGTCAGGGGTGCACAAATCTGGCCCTTGTGTTTCTAGGTATCATTCTGTAATGAACTCCATTAAGACCTGGAAAGAGGTTAAATTAAGCAATGTGTGGTACAGGTAGAACAAAGAACCCGAGGAACGGAATTGCACAGCCCTGCATGTATTCCTGGCAGCGTGGGAGTGCGGCGGCTTTGTCTCCCTCTGCTGACAGAATGTGGTGTTTTTGTAATTAGTTCAAATCCATGTTTTCACTCCTTTCTCATTCTGGTATTCCAGATAAGCCGGGGGGGCGGGTTTGTTTTGAAATGCGATGTCTCACTGTACATATAATCATACTACAGGTTGTAAAAACAGACTGAACATTTTAATTAACTGAGTTAGAGTTTTAGTAGGCCCCCAATATTTGTACGGAACCAGAGTGCGCGCACACACATTTCTGTTGCCTCTGGGTTCACAACTGCCTTCTTTATTTTGACTAGCTACAGGACTTTAAGCATAGACATTACTCTGGGCAGGTTTGGTAGACATATTGCAATTAGACCATATCTTGTAATACATTCACAAAACATTTCTGGTATGGGAACCTGGGAAGTACCCAGTATTCTTGACAGCATGCTAAATAACTGCAAAGACTGTGATAGCTGGAGGTTTTCTTTCTCTATTTCCCTCGAGAAAATACAGAACTTCTTAGTAACTCATCTTGTGACCTCTTATGCTTCATTAAAATTGTGGCTGTTTTTAAATCATTTGACTTGCATCACAAGTATGTTTCTCAAATCCCCATTGTAATTGTGTTCTCCTTTTGTAATTTTAAAATCTGAAAAGTAAGCTGCAATTTTGCATCGTATATGCAGTGGTTTATTAACATATATTATTCTTTAGAATTGTTAAGTAATTTTAAATCTATTTTAAGTCACATTTTCTGAACTTTCTTGTACGTTTTGAAGAATGCACTTTAATACAATTTGATTTGCAGCTTTATGTATTATCATATTTGTTGAATGTTGAACTATAGTCTCAGAAAGGTGCCATTTAATAAAAAGTAAATAAACATGCTGTCACTGTGTTTATTGACTGTAATCTGCTCGGTGAACATACAGTGCATGTTAAATATGTTCTGTAAAATATCATGTGTGCTTTACTTTTATAAATGTGATTCAATAAAAAGTACCAGAGTTTTATATCGTATTCCATAGTATTTGTGCTGTGCTGCACAAGTAATATTGCTCATGGGGCTGTCTCATGCTTTACGTGAGAAATACAATACAGCAACCTGACTAAGAAATGTATGAATGGATTCGCAGGGGTTGTATGATAAGAAAACAGCATGGTCCTAGATCACGGGTGTCCAATCATAGTCCTGGAGGGTCATTCCACAGATTTCAGGTAAAATGATATAATGAACTACTTCAGGGTTTGGATGGAGATTTAATTGGAACAAAGGCCAGGAATGGAAGGACCAACTTTGGCCACACCTGCCCTAGATGATTTAAAGACCTCCACAATGAAGAACAATATAGTTTGTTGCATGTAGTTAAGTCACACAATACTGAAGGTACTTCTTTGCACAAAAGATGGCACCTATCATGCTCAATAAACACTGCTGTGGAAACGGCTGACTGCTGATTTTCTATTCTGACGTCCACATAAGTGTTTATAGCCTGGTGGCAGCAGGAGGTGGGTTCAAATTCAACTGACCCCCTGGCGATCCCAATTAGGAAGTCCCTCTATTGATCGAGTTACTAAGTGTGTTTGTTTTGATATGCAAAAGTGTGTGGCTACCTTCCTACTAGGGGGGAAAAAAAAAGTTCAAAAGGGGAAGTCTGTTTGGTACACAGCAAAGGCCCACTAGGTATTTACACAGGGGGCTGGGTAAATAACAAGCAGGCTCTCATTTTTACTCAACAGATCAGGTGAACAGACCATGCTTTCTGGGATTTTCAATTGCATTTTTAAAACAATGTTTTTTTTCTTTCTTTTAATTAAAGAAACATGGCCTAGTACTATTAAAAGTGTAGTTAGAGATGTGGGAATTGATTTGAGTGTTAAACCTGCCTCCATCTGTTGTGCTTGCTCCCAATAGATAAATGGACTTTATTTTTCAGGCTGTTTAAGTAATTTGGTCTAGCAAAGTATTAATTACGTTCCTGCATCCCTATGAAGTGCTTATCTGCTATTGACCGAAAACCTCATGTGTTTTGTAGCTGAGGGGTGCTTGTGTATCTTCTGCTAATGAAGGCATGTTGCTTTGCCAGGAGAGTTTTGCAGTACAGCAGAACCCCCTTTATCCAAACTGTCCTCTTATCTGAACTGGAGACATATCCAGCATCATTCGTCAGGATAAGATACAAATATGATATGTATTTGAAAATAGACAGCCAACGATATTTGTTGTGTATGATACTGATGTCGGTATGTAGTATAAGGGTTATGTAACAGCTTGAATCTGTCCTGACTCATTCTCTATGTTATATCCCCCCAGGTCATTCATGAATTAGTTAGTCTCAAGGAGTTTTTTGGTAACACTTTCCAACAGGAACAGTATATTAATTCCAAATTCCTGTATTTAATCATTTTCAGATTCAAGCTTTAATGCTTTAAGCAAAATAATGTATCTATAGAATAACACTACAGCAACAAAATATATTAAATTATATAATTCTGCAGTTCTTTCGTGTGTTGTGGTTGTGTGATC
Source organism: Polyodon spathula (assembly GCF_017654505.1). NCBI lineage: Eukaryota > Metazoa > Chordata > Actinopteri > Acipenseriformes > Polyodontidae > Polyodon > Polyodon spathula. The sequence continues at coordinate 2,374,086 of NC_054550.1, read as the reverse complement.
ATTCCAGTGTAGCTGAACACGGGATCATCCTTCCAGAATGGGGGAATGAGGATTTCTTCACATTTAGTACAATTGCTCAGTGTGTGCTTTGAATTTTAAGGTCTAACAAGCTTAAAGGAATATGAAAAAAATCAAACCTGAAACATAAAATTACCAGCGTTTAAAGTTACAGTCGTTCTGTTCTAACAGTTATCCTGAAATACCTGCGCACGCCTGTCTGTGTCTGTGCGAAGGCATGCCTGTCCTATCACCTGCTCGGAGCTATTGCACCCCGACCAGGTCACCAAGCAGCTGTGCACATTCTCCTGTCAGCTAAGCATCTTTATTACAGAGTTGTTTCTTTACAAGCTCCATCAATAGCTACGTTATCTCTGCCTCTTTTACTGATAAGTGTTTTTCTAGTTGAGAACCAGCTGCTGGGATATCATCCTAAGGTGTGTTTAGTCTAATAATATATTCACTGGCCTGTGGTGCTGAAAGGTTGGATAATGTTTTACTCACAAAGCCTATCACCTCTCATGGTTTAGCCCATGCACTAATTGCATATTATTTTTAGAATGACAAAAATATACTTCTGGATTTTGTGAGTGCTCTACTGGCCTCTAGTATCTGGACTTTACCTTTGTGCTTTTAACCTCAGTATCTTGGCTGCATATCCTAGAAGAAATGAAACAGCAAGAAACCGATTCAGTAATTATCTATTTAATACTGACAGAAGAAGAAAACAGTGTTTCATCTCTGGACTCTTCACCAAAATACAATATAGGTGAATATCGTAGCCCGGACACATTTTCTAAGTACTGGCTTAGTTAACAGACTTTTATGAATGCGGACTGTGTTGATATATTTAAGGTGATAAATATACCTATTTTTACACTGTAGTATAGTTCAAGATGTGGTGCTACAGTCCTTCATTGGGTGGGATACTCAAGAACTCTCTGTGACCAATAGGGATCACTAATGCTTAGTATTCATTTCTCGAGGTTCACGAAAACCCCAAACCCTGCGAAGAATATACTTTTATCTCCATTTCCTGTGTTGTCCCAAACTTTTGGACAGGCCCCCAAAACTTAACTCAATTGCCTGCAAAAGCAGTAATGATATCTGCCCTCAAAAGTTCCAATTCTTGCAGTTAGGCCGAAGATGTCATTAAGTGGCCTTCTGCCTTTTTGAAACCATCCCCTGATCCAATCTTAAATTTCAACTGAAAATATAAGGATTTGATTTCCTGCATCCCGGCTAATTAAAGGTTCTGGTTTGAAAAGGAGCAGAAAAACAATTATTGCTTACTTAATAAAGGGGAGATCCTTTTTTTTTTACGGGGGGGGGGGGGGAAAAAAAAGAAAAGAAAAAGGTGTTGAACTCAGACAATACAGCTTCACATCAAAGTGGCCAACAGAAGGCTGTGAAGAATGGCGGATTGTCCTCTTAACTCTGTCACCCTATGCAAGAAACTGCCTTCAATCCTCGCTGTAATTAAGTTTCCGAGCCAAACTAACCCTTTCTTTACAGAGTAATTCAATCGGAGCTCTTTGCCTGGATCAGCAAAAAAAAAGATTGCACCTGTCCTCAGGCTCTATCGTTGCCTTGTAAAGGTGTGTACAGCAGGCTTTAGGTGTCTGATACTGACTGTTAATCCATAACCCAGGCATGCAGAATCCACAACACCTGGCTGCCAGGTGGGCTGTCTAACCTCATTAGGGCCCAGCCTGTTTGTTCTGCTTTTCTTGGTTTTGTTTTCTGAAGTGTAAGGTGCACATTGGAGGGGGATAAAGTGCAGCAGAGTTTCAACCTTCCCCCAAGTCACCTGCTAAACTCCAGCTATTGCTTGATCCCATTTTAGTCCAAATAGATGCAAAGTCATCTTTCCTCTTGTGTTTTAAGTGCATGATTCTGGTGTTTTTTTTAAAATTTGATTTCAATTCATTTTGAGCTTAATCTGCTTATGTACCGCTTGGTTCTATTTTGTCTTATTCTGGCAGACCACAGAGAGAGTAATGAGCCAGTCAGTCAATGGAATGAACCTCAGATAATTTCAATGGAGTACACCATTTCTGAGATGTATAATGTACTGTATGATCTTTATTGAACGTTTCACATTGTCTGTAGATTACAATTATGCACAATGTGATCAATCCTGGTAGATTTTGAAGCAATGTGTCTAACTTTCATTCGGTTCATAACACAGATAATCGATGTGCTAGTGTTAGATTTACCATGTTCATATTGTGAGGCAATACATAGGATAATGCCACCAACCAGGCATGCATATATATATATATATATATATATATATATATATATATATATATATATATATATATATATATATATATATATATATATATATCCACACATCTTCCCTGTACAAATATCTTAATCTGAAGGAAGTCAAAATATTGTCAAAACATTATTAAAGAGTTAACTATAATGTAAAATCATATCAAGGCAGGTGCAAAAGTCAGTATAATCGTCTGGTTTTTAAACAATATACATATATCTGTGTGCTTGTCAGTGGGTGTATCTTTAATAAACTGTCAGGTGTTCATTCTACAGTCTGATTGGTTGATTTCACTCCAGTGCTATTCACTTATCTCGGCTGAATGGGGTCTATGTCTTCAGATCTGGGATTATAATAGCATAATTAATACCTTGTTGTCCCACACTATCTTCGTGTATAGACCGGTGGGGTGCTGGAAGGGTAGTGGTGGTGAAAGCATATTATTACAC